>NC_028645.1:83978371-84017578 GCF_001406875.1 Solanum pennellii
GATTTTCCCTCTTGTATTGTTTTCAGCCCTAAAGATTCATCCTTTCTAAATATGGCAGCAGGAGCAAATGAGGAGGTATGGATCTTTTCTTCAGAAATTTTTAGATACAAAGTTTTTGCTGTATTTCCTACTTAAACTTGGATTGATTTCATGTTAATTTCTTTTCCAGGCAAGTCATCGAGTAGGACCTGATGAAAGACAGCCACTTCTTCCAAGATGAAGCTACTTGAACTGTAAGTGTGCTAAAGTTTCTATACTTTCTGATGATCTGATCCAAGTTATTAACTTGGATACACATAAATTAAGACAATGTTCAAACTTTTTATGGGTTATGGATATGTCTCTTGGTTGCACTTATTCAAGGGAAACATGTGGGAGGACAAAAAAGAAGACCAGGGGAGTTTGTTTGGCACCTTGGTCATCTAATGGGATTGTATATCATGTCCTGTTTCTCTTTTTATTTTGATATGTATGAAAAGAACATATCAACAACAACATACCCACACAGTGGAGTCTGTGCTAGAAGAATAAACAATTTCACCATCAACAGATGCCTTTAATATTGTTTTATTTTGCACTTAATTAATATGAAGTAGTTTCCAGTCTGAGTAAGTTGTGCTATTTTCAGTTATCAATGTTATGAGCTGTAGATATAGACACCAAGAAGCTATGCTAATGTCGTTGTCATTGTCAGATTCCATGTATGTTAAGTGATTTACAACTAAAATGCACCAGATTGACGTGAGAAGTATATCGTGCATGTCTTAGTCTGTAAAACTCAGTTCCTGGATATGGTGCCTTGTTATTATACATTTTGGTTACCTGAAAATTGTTATTGTAGGTCATTTGTAGCAGATATTGTGGTGGAGAGCATTTACAGTCATTCAGTGTAATATGGAGGAGAAGAAACAACAGTGTTGTTGTAGTCTCTCTTTTCTTCTCTCTCCAAAATGTGCTTCATGGGATTGTTTCGCTTGGAGAGAAGGATATGTGGATGGAGAAGTTTTAGGTAGACAACAACAATAGAATTGTTATGCAATACGAATACGAGCTGTTGTATTATAAGTTACAAAAAGTTTTACACATGATTTTATTGTAAACAATTTAGAGTTATCAATTCTTTCATATATTCTTGTAATCAATTGAATTTTGATGATACACCTGTGGATGTGTTAGATTAAACATTTCTTTTTGTAATTTCAAGCAAATTGTACTTGAATGGTAATTCATTTCATATATCTTCTTCTTTATTCATTTCATGTAGATTTTCAACTGAGTCAATTTCTTTCTCTTCCATTATACATGCAACTTTTGTATGTAAAAAAAGTAGTAGTAGTATTTTGTCACACAAATGCCATGAACCTCTCTCTCTATAACATCTCTCTCTCACCTTCCAATTTCATCCGCTTCACTTCTCCAAAACGATGTTGTCACTACCACGTCATTTCTCGCCGAGTCTCCCCCTCCCCTTACCGTCGACGCCATCTCCGCCGCCGCCGCTTCCCCTTTCTTAAAAAGTTCTCCCCGGAAGACACTCCACCGTCCGATCAAAACCTCCACTTTGTCCTTACCGTCGATAATTTGCCTACCAAATCCTTCTACTCGATCAAGGACCTCATCCACTTGAAGCTCCGAGAATTCCTCCACTCAGGCCGAGCTGCCATTGAAGACTTGCAAACTCTCATCCGTATAGATACCGACGCCGGGACAGTTTCCTTCTCCTGCACAAGGTCCACCGTTAAATTCCTAGCAACTCTACTAGTTTCAACTTTCCTACTTATTTTCACTCTTAGGGCTATTCTTAACCTAGTTCGGCGGATACCACTCAACACTGGAAACAACAACGTTGAATTAGTCTATAAGAGAGACCGTAGTTTAGGTGGAAGAGAAGTACTTGTTGCTAAAAATGAGACGCCTACGCTTGATAGGAAGAAACCAAATGTCTTGGATAGAGATGAAGGAAATAGTAATTGGGATTTGGATACTCCAATTAGCTTTTCCAGGAGGCGAAACAAGAAGAGTTCTGTGGAGCAATTGCCTAAATGGTGGCCTGTTTCGACTTCTGGTTCCGATCAAGTTGGGACAGAGAATCAACAAGAGTATCAGAGAATGGCCAATAGATTGATTCGAGGTAATTTTATTTTCTAGGTTATTGTTAGGTATACATCTGTTTTTTCCTTCATAGTTGTGCAACTCTTCTTTCATGTCTGAATTGTCTTATTGTTTAATCCATTGAAAGAATGGAAGACATGAATTATTGTTAGTTATGCACTTCCTTTTAAATCACAGTTTACAAATTTGCTTTCCAGCCATCTTGGACAATAGAATGACGGGGAAGGACATTTTAGCGGATGATATAATTCAAGTCAGTATGTAAATGGCTTCTTAGTTTTCACTATCTTTATTTTTATACAAATGTGAATTGTTTGCATAGTTACTTAGTTTTTTTATTTTGTTTGCAGCCCCCTGTATTTATGAGTTTGTCACGCATACCATTTTAACTTCTTTTGCTCCAAGTAGCCCTTTGAGCACACAGATTTGCAACTTTATACACATAAATATATGGAAATGCGAGATCCATTTCAGGAAAGGAAATTATAAGAATGAAGTAACCCCAATTTCAAAGTTTTTTATTTTGAGAATAGTAACTGTGTACTATATCTAAAAACTATAATTAGATAGCCTTTTTATTTTGCATGGTACCATCTCAGTTCCTCTTTTCCTTTTCAAAAAATCTGTTACTTCACTGGAGAAAAGTATTAAAGAATTGTTCGACATCATTATAATTTTTTATATTTGAAGTTCAAAAAAAATATATGATTTTTTATTGTCCAAGAATATAAGCTATACTCAACTTTGTGCTAACATGCTGGTCCATTTGTAGTTACGACGCATAGGGAGGATATCAAACGTGAAAGTTTCGTTTGATACTGAGAATGCACGTGATACCCTTTTTCGCGTGGCAGTCGACTTTATTCTTAATTATTGTGAAAGGTAGCTCATTTAGCTTGATGACTGATTGCTAGATGCCCTCTTTTGCATCTTTTTACCCTCTTATAGTTTCTTCTTCTTTGCTCTTCTGCAGCACTGCAAGTCAGTCAGCTTTTGTTCTAATTGATGGTGAAGAAGCACAAAACTTTGTTGCTGGGCTTGCTGATAATGTTGGACTTGAGAGTACTCGGGCTGCAAGAATGGTATCTGCAGCTGTTGCTGCACGCACTAGGTCAAGGTTCTTGCAAGCTTGGGTAAGGTTTTTCTACTTCTTTGAATTAAATTCATTTTTTGCATTTGGACTTCTTGAAGCAGGCTATGATATTAAAAACCTTAATCCATCCACAAAGAGTATTGCATTAATCTACTTCCTTTTTGAAGCTATCACATCTTCTTTAGCATTATAGTTGGGAGAATTTGTAAGCTTAGGAGGATTATGGCAGAACCTATCATTTCTTATTTGACAATAGACAGATGTGACCCAATTGGACTATTTAGGCCAAGTGTTTACTTGGTTCAAGGTGGTGTCAGGATTTAAAATTAATTCAAGGAAGTGTGAGATTATGCCCGTTGGGGATGTGGAAGACATCCATCAATCTCCCAGATTCTAAGTTGTAGGGTTGGGGCTCTCCCAACTACCTACTTGGATTACCTTTAGGTGCTTCGAGATCATTGGGTGTGGAATCCAGGTCTTCAGGGGTGACAGGTGGCAGAAAAGATGCTTGTCCAAAGGAAGGAAGGAAGTGCTTATCAAGAGCATATTATCGAATATCCTCACTTATATCTTTTCTTTGGTTCATGCTCTATCTTCAATCATAGAAAGTTGGGAAGGATCCAAAGAAATTTCCTTTGGGACGCGGCGGATGGGGCAAGGAAGTTCCACTTGGTGTGGTGGGAGCCTGTCATGTCTCCTAGAAGGTAAATGTTTTTGTGGAGAGGGGCAATAGTCCATAGGTATGGGGCTATGGAAGGGAGTGGAAATCTAGAAATGTGTGTGCATTTTGGGAGGGAAGTTAATTTTTGGGGTCATAGCTGGTGTTAGAATAATTAATGAAATACATTTCAAGCTTGCACAGAACATCTTGCCAAAGAGACTTGACAATACAACAATGTAAGGGCTTGGCTAGCTACTAGATGGGCGATTAGAAAGCATAAGGTTATTTGCATTAGCTGGTGTTATATTTGCAAGCGGGCAGGATGTGGATTCATCGTCTTCTTCATTGTGGTCTTACCATGAGGATATGGGGGAACATGTTTTATTGGTTTGGTACTTCTTGGGCTATGCTAGGAACTATGAAAGAGTTGATGTTCAGTTGGAAGAGCGGGAGAAAGAGGAGAAGACTCGGGGCTTGGAACATGGTTCCACTTGCGTTAATGTGGCCGGAGAGCTTTTGAGAGGGTAGAGTTGAGCTTTGCTTAATTAAGAGTAGCCACTGATCCCTTATATTCTTTTGGTGCACCCATAAAGTTCCCAAATTGTATAGAAGATTAGTTGAAGTTTGTAGAGAATCATTTCTTTTTGTAGATTATATACCTTTTGGTATTCTTCTTGCATACGGTTAATTTTTTGCCATGTTTATGAATGAGAATATATTTACTTGATAAAAAAACTATTAAAACCGAATTAGTTAGTAAGCCCTCCTAATTAGCAATTTCATATCTTCTCATACCCTGAAATCTAAGGTATTGGTCTGTGTCATAAGCCCTTTGTTCCTGGTCCACTACTATCTCATAGGAGCCTTTTGCGGAAAATTACTCTAGTGTCTAGTCGCATATGCTATAGTTTGTTTATCATAAAAATAAAATCAACAAAAACACATCCTAAACAGGCTTGGGAAGCATCACAACAACAACAACAATCACAATCCTCTCAAAATAATTCTAAACTCAAATCACAATCCTCTCAAAGAAGATTAAATTGGATCAAGTTAGGATGAGAATTGTGTGAAATTAACTTCTATGAACTGGAATATCGCACAAAATAAATTGAGTGGATGTCTATTGTACAGCCTCTTCAGTTTACATCTTCCCAATGAAGCTGCTTCCACACCTCAAATTTTGTGTGAAAAGTCTCATCATAGAAATGCAAGGGAAGACTCTTGTGTTGTACACTAACTCTCCCCATACTCGTTACCACTACTCGTTACCACTTTTGTGCATGGGTAAGCCCCTAATATAATTGATTTAGCAAGGAAAATGGAAGGGACCTAGCAAATAAACAGTTGCTAATCATTGCCATCTTCCTCTTTTACCTTAATAAAGGAAGAACTTAGGTCTTTCATAAAAATAAATCCCTCCAAGATAATGGGAGCCTGGAGCACAAAACATGCTGCATTAGCAGCGTCCAAGGAAGTTCCACACCACGAGGGATGTGAAATAGACAACCTACCCAAATGTAATTAGTGGCTGCTTCCACGGCTCGAATCTGTGACCTTATCGGTCACATGGAGACTACCTTACTGTTTCTCCAGTTTCCAAGATGAGCTAATAAAATAAGTCATCAGTTCTAAAGCCCCTATAGATTAATATGTAAGAGTAAGGAAACTAAACAACTGTTTTAGGTCCTTGTAATTCAACTAATCTATCAACTGCCTCTGGTAGGCTGAATGAATCAGCCAGTGAACTTATGTATATTTCGCCACGGATTTGGTGATTGAGAGAATTATTATCTTGGAAAAGAAAAAAGCTCGTCTTCCATCTTCGGTTTCCCTCTAAAATAAACTGTTGGCATGATGAAACTAATGGATGATCAAGAATGCAATATAGTTTGCTTGTACTGATGCTACTATGATCATTTAATTTTCAGGCCTTGGAAATACAGGGAAAGCATTCTGAAGCTGTGGTGGAACTGTTTAAAATATGTGTCATCCACCAGATATTTCCTCCTGAAGAGTTCTCGGTTTGTATTTCCTCATCTTGCCTACTTCTGTAAAGTTCGTGTGATTTATGCTCTGATTGTGTATCTCAAGGTGTGTACTGTATTAATTCTTTTAGAAGTGCCTTAGCATTGAGCCATTGATATTTTAAAAACCCAGGAAAACTAATTGACAAACTTTTCCTGATCCAATTTCTGATGGAGTATGATTAGTATCTGAAGAAAACGGAAATCGGCTACCGATCATCCTATATTTTGGACTATTTACTCTTTGTGGTAATTTTCAGAGTTGTCGCTATTTCAAGGAGCCAATGCTCTTTGCATCATAGTGTCAGACTATTTCATGTTATTTGTTTTTGGCATGTCTCTACAGCCTGAGATGGAGATGGTGGCTCGTGGACTTGAGAAACACTTAAAAGTAGACCAAAGGGAGTCCCTGATGAACAGTCTTCTACATGTGTGTGGTGATGAGACCAGGAGAAGTGTGGCTGAAGCTTTGGGTCTGGTATGCCTAGTTTATTACTCCCCTTCCCTATCTAGAAGATCTGGAATTTGTTGTTCATTGTTGTTGTGCTTCTATTGAGTGACATTTCCAATTGGAAGTGGCGTCTCCTGTCAACTTCGCCTGTTCTTGTGCTTTCTGAAAGAATTTTGCCCTTCAGCTGTGTAAAATAGATCTTAACTGACAGTGCAGAGAAGACATCAATTCTATCCTCAGTTTTGTACACTGTCTTGTAGATTCCAAGAAAATTCACCTGCTCTAATTTGGGCCTCTTGTCTATAATAATTTTCCACTCTCTTCTATTTTCTCCTAGAGCAAGAAAATGTGGAAGTTTTTCTTCCCTAGTTGTTTTTGTGTTTTGTTGCACATAACTAATAGGAGTAGGAAAAGAGTTTGATTTTGATTATGACTGTCTTGTGGCGTGGAGTTTGATTTTCTGAGATTGCAAAATTCAAAGAAAAGACTGAAATGATTTAGCAAATACTAGAATTTTTTTTACAAGGGCTAATACAAAAAATGGGAAACTA
Source organism: Solanum pennellii (assembly GCF_001406875.1). Classification (NCBI taxonomy): domain Eukaryota; kingdom Viridiplantae; phylum Streptophyta; class Magnoliopsida; order Solanales; family Solanaceae; genus Solanum; species Solanum pennellii. Next base: position 83,985,267 of record NC_028645.1, read on the forward strand.
TAGAGGGGCTGAATATTCCGTGTACACTCAAGTTAGAACTCCAAAGGTCTAACCTTCAAGATTTATGGAATGACTTGGTAGTCTCCACTCGCATGGAAGCATCATTTCTTTTGTTACTTGCTCCCATTTCTATTTTTTATTTTCAAGCTCAACTCACACAACAGGAGTTTGTTGAATGTTTCCTAAATCCTTAAATCAATACAGATTCCACCCTCACCTCTCCAACCTCTGGGAAGTTAACTTTTTTCTAATATCACTACTCTGGCAGTGTGAAGAAGTATCTTATTACCATGGATGTTATAGAATTGTTGGATTTTGTCATGAGAATTTGTAGACAAATCTGAGCCAAGTCTAGCTAGGGCAGGGACAGTCTGGACTACTGATGCAATACTTATTGCAAAGGTTATCTGCTCTTGTAATTGGTCGAGTTATCCTTTGAAATACAATATGGTCTTATTACCTTTGTGGTATTAAAAGTGACATTTATTTTCTACACAGATGTGTATATTGATATTGATGTTTCCTTTATTTGTTGGTTTTTCACCATCTGTCTGCTTCTTGTTGATTTGTTTTTACTTGTTCTCTTCTGCAGATGTACATGAAGGGTAACATTGTTCATCAACAAGAAAACAAGTATACATAGATCACTAATTTATGCGTACAGGAATTGATTTTTAAAGATGAATAATGTTTTATGCTCAAAAAGACATTGGTGTACAAGTAGTACTGCCTGTATGCAATAACCTTACGAAATGCTTCAAGTGGATTATTGGATGTATCATGTAAAAGGTAATGTTATCTGCTAGAAGAAGGTCCAATGCACATCTTACATCCTTCTTTGTTCTCTTAATTTCATCAGCATAGCTATGAAGTCTACTTTAGAACTTCTTTATTAGCGATCTTAAAACAATGCAGCTTACATGCTGAGACCAGATATCTATATATGTTTTTATCTTCTTTTTTCTTTTCTTTCTTTAAATGGATGATAGTTCCTTGTATTTGGATCTTTGGTTAGTATTTTGGTAGAAAGGTTAACGGTTTCCAAGTGAAGTTGCGTTTTGCCAAATGATTGTGGTTGGAAAGATTGATTTCTTCAAAATTAGACAAAGTTAGCTGTATAATTATGTCATTTTCGGCAAAACAATGATTATATGAAATAGCTCCGTATCAAAGTATGGGTAACAGAGATGTTTGCCTTGGGATGAAATGCAACAGGGCAATAGAATTGCAGTTTTACAAATTACAACGTACATTGCATATATATATATATATTTATAAATCAAACCATGAACATAAAAAAAAATGCAAGTCCAAAAATATTACATGATAGAACAACTAGAATGGCAATTATGATTCCCAACGTTTATTGTATGGGGCGGGCTGAAGTAGGATGATCTCAAGAAGCAGCAACAGCGGTTGGGTTAAAAGGTTTTTGTTCGGCGCAGTTGAGTACTTCGTGAGGTCCTGCTTCCTCGCGACCAACCCCCATCAAGTCAAGGTAGTAGAGGTAATGGGAGACGATGTTGTTCATTGCGTCAACATCACCTTGGCCACAAACACCATCACCATAGAGAATATTCATGGTGGTACCGAAACCAGGAACTCGTTTAGACAAAGTATCATTCTTTGTGGGCTTCCAGTTGCCAACAAAGGCATCATGAGCTGAAGGCTGACCCTTCTTCATTGGGTTCATCCACCTCCAAATTGCAGCCTGGAAAGCCATGGTAGCATTTTGTTCAATGTATTCAGGATGATCCAAGAGATTAAGCTTGAGGGCTTCACCAATAGCTCCATAATTGTAGTTCCTTTTTTGAAAAAAAAAAGAATTTCTAAGCAATTAAATCAATCAGATGCAGATCTAATAATATATATGGAAATTACCAGTAGATAGGCAAGGCACCACGACCGTAATATCTGGCTCCAGGAGTGCATGGGTAGGTTAATTTGAAGTATTCATCACAGTAATCTTGGCTGGGACTCATTTCTTTGTTATAGCATAGACCATAAGCGAGTGGTCCGCCAGTGGCGACACCATAACCACCTGGATTTGTAATAAATACTCTTAATCTAATAATAATAATAATAACAACAACAACAACAACAAATGAATGAACTTACAAGAAGTTTTGCTACCGACATGTCCAAAAAAAGCAGCAATCTCCTTCATCTGCATTTTCTTACCACCGGTGGTACCAAATCCAAGAGGCTGGAAAAGTGCTGCAGCCCTAATGAAAGATCCATAATCCCAGAATCCAACAGCATGAGCTACGGGTGAGTTCCTCTTAGTGAAAAGGAGCTCAAATTGGTCAACATCAAGATAATCAGTAATTGTCAAATTACAACAAAATTTAGACAATTTGTTACACTCCCAATCCTTCACACACATCTTGGTACCCTTCACCGTCTTCACTTTTGTGGGTTGCTTCCTGAATGACTCATTTTCATCTCCATGAACAAAACCCCCGATTACTACCAACAGAAACAAAATCATAATCATCCTCATCTTCATTTTCTTAGTACAAAGTGAATAGAATAGAAGAGAGAAATGAATTTTCTTTGGTACAAAAGAAGCAAGAGTTAGATGGAGTATCTTTTTCAATAAATAATGACCTACGGTGGAGATTGTTTGTGATGTGTGAATGGACGGTAGAGATTATTGGGACAGCTGGATTTGGAATCAAGCAAAGCAATGGAGGGTGAACGCTGACCTACTTAAGCTAATGCCACTCCACCGACACCTTACCATTTTTCATTTTCATTTTTGTGACAGCTAACCACTATTTACCTCTGCCTCTTTCCTTGTTAATTTGTTCATTACAAATAAAGTAATGTAGTTATTAGTGTCTTTTTTAAAAAAATCTACTCTATAATTAATATATTTATTTTATTGTGTTATTATTAATATCATGAATAATTAGGTATTTTAGTAATACAATTGTTTTCACGAGGACAATTAAAGACTCAGTCAATATTTTTTTACTTATGTAAATGCATGTTATTCTTTCAAACTAAAAATTGTATATAATGACAAACTAATAAATCAAATTAAATATTATAATTATATTTTGATTTAATTGTCTTGTACCAAACTGTTTGTAGTCACTTCTCACCCTCAAACTCTCGCTCACTGCCTCTAACTATTTTTATCCATTTGTGTTTGTATAAGCGAGAAAAAATTGTATATATACATATATTTTTATTTTATATATACATAAATTATACAATCATTTGTATACAACTGCTTTATTTTGTATATATATGGTGAATTATACAATTGGTTTCTTTGTATATGTATAGCAAATTGTACATATTTATGTTTGCTATGGAGCACAATTATGCAAATTTTGCTATAATATACAAATATGAATTTTGTGTTTACTATGTATGAAAGTTGCTCTTATTAATGTACCAAATCAAACAACGCATACAAATAATCTATGTATAATTAATGCAAGTATTACTAATATATTTTATTTTAACATTATTCTTATACACTCTATCGAACGAAGATTTATTTTTGTTGCAGAACTTTTTCTTATAGAAATTGATATTTTGATGTATGACATCATATTTGCTAATTTTTTCTTATAAAAATTGATACCAAGGAGCAAACAACATACGACATTATATTTACTATTTTCCTTGTGAAATTTGTCATTTTTTTTAAAAATTAGTAACATAATAATTTTTAGGCAACATGCGTATAGCTCATTAGGCAATTTATATATATTCTCGAAGATATACCTTTTAGGTATTGATTGATGTAGTTACGTAGGCGATAGACATATAATGTATAAATCTTGATAATTTTTTGAGCAATTTCTATATAGTTCCATAAAAATGATTTATCAAACTAAGATTATTAACCTATAAGGATGATTTAGATAACAAAATTCTGATTTTTTAAAAAAAAATTAAAGAAAAATGAGAAATATTTCTCTATCTGTAATAATATAAAGAAATGATTAATGCATTAAAAACGAACTCATAAACAATTTGATAGGATAGATAACTCTATATGTTGTGAGAGACCAAAATTTCTAAAAAAAATGACTTCATCTCTTTTTACATGTATATGAAATGAAACTCAAAAGTGTTTTTGTTTTTACTGGTTTTCGGTAAAAAGCCGTTTCCACCCTTGTTTGAAAAGCATTCATTTTAGAGTTTTGGCTCAAAATTCCGATTGATCGAAGTGAAGGCGCAATCAAGCTGTAAGCTTACCTTTTTGTTTGTGGATTCAGAAACCCTAAATCCCTTTTAGTTTAACTTTCAGTTATTTTGTAGGAATACTTTCATATTGTTTGATGGAACTGGGAATTGAAATCCTCGGGGAAAAATGGTTATTCAATTTCTCTTAGTTATGTTATATAATACTAAGTAGTTGTAAAAGAGAATGCTAGAGCATACGGCACACGTAAACAATACTATTGGATGTGTTGGACTTTACCTTCTTTTTAGTGATTATATTTTCAAATGAGTTTGTTAATTATGCAGTGAACTTGATTTAGTGAAAGAAAGAACAACCTTTTATTTCTTTGTCAAGTTTGATTAATTGCAAATGCCTTATTTTACAATTGCTCAGTTTTTGGCCATGTTATCCAAGGTTTAAGGTCATTACTATTGTTTTTGGGGGTCCATAGTTAGTCTATTTATAAAGTGTTTTAACTGATTTATAGGTTTCAACTTGTTTTACAAGTTAGTTTTTGGATCTGCTTAGTTATTTTGTCATGATTACTTAGGAAATTGAAGGATATCCTTATAAAATATAAATATTCAGTTATTCCTTGATTCAAGAGGGAAAATAATATGATTTAGTCATCTTTTTTTTACCCAAAAAGGAATTAATGATTTGGTCATTTTTTATTGAGGTTGTCTTTCTTTGTAAAAGTAGGCGCATAGAAATCTGGGTGATCACGCGCTTCACGTCGTATTATTAGGATTAGAGCTGACCCAAATTATGGCTTATCTCATACAACTCAACCCGGAGCATTGCTTTTATCGTCAACAAAGAGTGTCTCTCGATAAAAGAAGTCAGCTTTGGAAAAACAAAATCAATTTTGTAGCCAAAACCCGACTCTGTCAGATTTTATTTTATTTTGTGTTTAAATATCTTTGAATTCAACAATAAAAGGTGAATTGGGTATAATCTCTTGCTTTTCTTCACTAAGTTAGGATCTCAAAAATTAATATAGTTATGAAGTCATTCATAGATCTATACTTTCTGCACAGGCTTGCGATTGTTTGAACTATGGATTACTCTGTGAGTATTTCTTAATCTTTGCTTATGTCTTTAGTTTGTATTTTGTTCCTTATTCTCTGTTAGAATCTTTATCTTTGTTCATCATCCTAAAGCTGGATCTATCATCTTAAGGCTGAAGTTTATATTGCCTCTTATAATAGATGGAGCAACTTTTATCTCCTCTCGTGTTCAATGGTTCTATTGTAGAAGCCATCACTGAAGCCAAGCAGAAGAAGAAGCTTTTTGTAGTTCTTGTTTCAGGTAACCGGTTTCTAATTCTCTTCAGTGTATTTATGCTATAAATTCCACTAGTGTGTCCTAAAAAGAACTTGTCGTAAGATAGATTTGGGTGATGTTGCACCAAAGTTTATAACATTGAATAACAATAGGTTCCCAAGTATCTCAGCTGGACTCAAGGGTAACTGGGGAGTAGTTAGACTCATGATAAGTGTTCTTGACTAACCCGGGGAAGCATATTCTCTCACTCAACCAAAAAGGGAAGCATTTCATATGATGATATACGGAGATTTTCAAAAGAATTATTTGCTGATTTTACAAGAATCATAATAAGAAATTAGTAACTATTTTGCCCTTTCTGTTTTTTGCTTTATCTTCAGCATATCTTTCTGCAAATAATTTTGTATTTCCTACTTTACCCTTTTTCTTTATGCCTTTCTTGTTCTTTGAGGAAGGTGATTGCACATACTGAGAGATCACTTTGATGTTTAGGAAATAGATAAGTCTTTAGACTTGTCATCCTAATTGTATTTCTTGCAAATTTGTGTCCTAGGTGGCAATATGGAATCAAATCAATTGGAAACATCAACTTGGCTTGACCCAAGAGTAAGTTTATCCTTACACTTCCTAGAATTTTACTAGGTTTGATGTTTTCAGCCCTTCAATAGTAAGTCCACTTTCTCATCTTTCTTCTAATTACTCAGGTTGCTGATTCTATATCAAAGTACTGCATTTTGTTGCACATCCTAGAAGGAAGTACTGATGCCAGAAACTTCTCAGCATTGTGTATCCTTTGCCCTGTATAAAGTTTCTCCCCCCCTCCCCCTTGAGATACTCTATTCCTCGTCTAATTTCTTTTATTTCTTTTCACATCCCTCTATCAGTGCAAGGAGTTTTGTTTTCTTTGGCTATTAATTGCGCGTATTCTGAGAAGGTGAGGGATCTTTCTCTTCTGAATCACCATGAGCTTGGAGCTCATGCTAGATATCATAAACAAGGAATTCTAGGACCTGATTTATGGAAATTTTCTAGCTGAAATTTTGTAAATGGAGTTGGTTAAAGAAACTTCAAGCAGAGGTGACGGTTAGATGTGTTGTACAAAAAATTCATCTAAATGGAAGCGAAATAAAACTATATTTTGGGGCAAGTGTAGAATTTATAAACAGAGACAATTGGTGCAAGGGTCTCCCTCTGTCTAACAGAAGAACATTCATCATCCTGCTGGCGACTTTCCAGGGTAACCGGGTCAACGTCAATACTGACTGGCTTTTTATATCAATCATACATTTTGATTGGTTACAGAGTGGTGGTAGGTTCATGTTGTATGGGGCGGAGTACTAGCAGTTAAGAACTCTCATATTAATAGATAAAGAGTTGCGGAAATGCATATGTTGAGGTGGAAGTGTGTACATGCTAGAAGAGGTAAGATTAGGAATGAAGATATTTGGGACAACATGGGGGAAGCGTGACTGAGATGGTTCATGCATGTGGAAGAGGAGGACATGTGCAGATGCCCAGTCAGGAGGTGTGAATGGTTAGCTTTGGTGGGTTTAAGGAGAGATAGAGGTAGCCCATAGAAGAAGTATTTGGGAGAGGTGATTAGACCGGTTATTACACATCTTTAATTTACCGTGGACATGACCTTAAATATTGGGATATGAACGTTGCAGATTAGGGTACAAGGGGTTAGTATGTGCTGAACATTGTCTTGATATCTTGCGGGTTAGGCTTGGTAATAGTTTGGTAGCATTATTTTTTTTATCGTTTCTTGTCCTATGATTTCTATTACTACCTGCCATTTCTCGTGCTTCAGTTATCGCATTATGTAGCTGTTGTTATTGTTCTTTGTTCTCTGAATGCATAGTAATGCTTTCCCTATAATTTTCTATGTGCTCTTTACTTTTGTATTTCTTTTTCATCGCTTGGACACTCTACCTCCACAAGGTATAGGAGTAAGGTTTGCGTACACTCTACCCTTTCCATACCCCAATTGAGGGGTTACACTGGGTATATTGTTATTATTTGAAGAAACATACTGAGAGAAAGAAAGAAGAGGGATAGACTAGGCTTGATTATCATCTCGATGAACAGTATAGAGTAGGCAATTGTGTTTTTGACATAGTGAGGCTTAAATGGTACATGCCTAGAGATACTAAAAATTTCTAGAGTGCTGGAACATCAGGGGAGAAACAAGAAGTAGAAATGGTGATACACTAATCCCTGCTTGTATATGTTGGTTTATTAGGTGGGAGAGATATGCAAAATGCTTTGAAGACGAAGAGAACTCTATGAAGAAGATCAAGGAACATTTTACTTTTTATTAAGTTTTTTGGTGTAAACAGAATATCATTAGTGAAGCTGAAAAAGTGATCGACTGGATAGGATCTCTCTTGGAATAGATGGGACATACTTTTGCCCGACCTGTAAATACTTTTGATCGCACCTTCTTAATAATAAAATACCCATTCTAAAAAGAGAAACAATTGATTAAAGAACATTGAAAGAGGAAATGATGACTTGTATAGTAAAAAATTTTGATAATACTTTTTCTGATGTGCTAACTTAGGTGGGCGTTCTGCACGTGGTCTGGTAAATAAAATAATTCAGGTGCATAAATGTAGAAGTTATTTCTTGTAACTGCGCATAATGTACTTCTTTTTTCACCTTTTTTTTGTATTCATATTCAAATGCATCTTTGTCCAGTGTGGAATGATTTGTATTTTCCAGGGACTAGTTCATCTTCTTTAATTGGATTTTCAGTATTCTAACTTCGAAGGGACAAAGACAATGGGAGAAGTTGAAAAAATGTTCATGCATGGAGAGTTCTGAAGTGCAAGTACTTCAATATGTATTAGAAATGCTCCTCTCTTAATAAGTGTAAAACCTGCTTTAGTATGAAAACTAAGGATTTCAGTAGTTAGTGTGATCTACAATGGTAGTGTTCTCGAAGCCATTTAAAACTTTGTGAATTCTTTCTTGGTTGATGAGTCTTATAATTCGGAAATCTTGCTGTCAATGCCATGCTGTCTATGTGCACTTTTCATGTAGATATACCCTTACATGAGCTACATAGATCCACAGGAGGCTATCCCTTGTATTACAGTTATTGGATACAATGGTGTTCAACTATGGCAACACGGTATGGATCAGCTTAATCTAATGTTTGGTAATAAAAAACATGGCATGATTAGTTGTTTGAGACGTAACTGAGTTGTTGCATCTCTTTCTTATTTATTAATTATGTATCTAATTGTAGGGGGTTTTGTTTCTGCTGATAATCTTGCATCTAGTCTTGAGATGGCGTGGTTAAGTCTTCATGTTCAGGTATTTCTTATGTCATATACGTGTTCTCCATATAATTTTAATTCTGTCCCGGAGACATGATTTGATTTTCCTGATTTTGTTCCCATTAGTTATGATGAATTGTTTTACTAGGAAGACTTTTAGCTTTATGTTGAGGAAATTGCAGGGGATCACTTGTTTTGGGCTGTTCTTTTAGACTTTTTAGACCACTAGACTCTGAGTGTGAGCAATTTCTAGAATTGTGACTAGTGTCAGATAACAACATACCCGGTGTAGTCCCACAAGTGAGGTGTGGGTAGGGTAATATGTACATAGACTTTATCCCTACCTTTGCGATGTAGAGAGTATCTTCCTGATAAACCCTTGGCTCAAAAGAGAAGATATTCAAAACAGGGTTGCGAGTAAATTATGGGAACAAAATATCAAGATAAAAACCAAATGAAGCAATATAATACTAAACGACATTGAAGCATAGGAACTACCGATTACTAAATATTATTACCACTAGTAAGGCTGCAAGTAGGTTATAGGTTATAGGGAGACATATAATTTTTTATTCATGTTCTAGGATTTCTATAAGTAGGTTATAACTTAGTACATTTTCCTATATTTCCTTGTAAATATGGACAGCTGTAGTTTTTATGCAGCAAATAGTTATACAGAAAATGCCCTTCTAAAAAGAAAAGGGTTGCAAGGAGATGGGGCTAGCCCCCAGCTTCTCCCCTCTAAGGAGCGACAAATCTGTGCTATTTACTAAAAGAAAAAAAGGCTTCCCTTTAAATGGGATAGGCAAAATTATTTTTGTGCGCCATCCAGAGTGGATTGTAGACTCTACTAGCTCTAAATCTTCAATGATATATGAAAGTTCTTTTACTTCTCTGAATATTCTCTTGCTGTTACTTCTTTTCATTGTATGTCTAGTGACATTAAAATCTCCATAAAATACTGAGGATTCACCAGATCCCCCCTTCCCCTAACAACAGCTACCTCACCACAGATGGACTCAAAACTGTGGTTTCTTTCTTCATCCTAAAGTTTACTTACAATCAACTTAAAACTGTGGTTTCTTTCTTCATCCTAGAGTTTACTTACAATCAAAATCTTTCAACCTACTTGTTTGAAATTTTGGGGATCCTTATTGGTATAGCTGGAAGAGGAGGAAATAATGGTGGGTATGCAGTTAGAAACATTGAGTATTTGAGAAAATTTGCTGAAGTTGTTTGTAGAATTGAATTTCGGATGGTCAGATTTTAGAGACAAAGTGTACCTTCTCTCTTATCATACACTATGCATCTCCAAATGTCCGAAATTTCCAGCGACAATCTAGTTGGACATAGTAATGCGTTGAATCACAAATGAAACTTTGAGCAACTAGTTGGACAAAGTAATGTGAATACAAATGAGTTATCATGTTCTTATTAACATTGTTTTCTTTTGCAGGCAGAATTATTCCCGTTTCATAGATAAATTATTTGTTTCATAATGAGTAAGGTTGTGGGTTCAAGTCACCAAGGGAGAAAATTACCATATTAAAAAAAGTTATGTGCAGCATATGAAGTAATAATATATAAAATAGGCAGTCTGGCTAGTGGCTTCCAGGGAATTCAAGAGTCTAGAGTTAATTTATTCTACAACTCTGGTTGTTCTTTGGTCCTTCATGAGGCTTTACCATAGCCAAACATTTTATCTATTGTAGGTGCAATTTTCAATTACCAAATACTCTTCACTTCAAGAGTTTCAATTTCGTACAGTTTTTACCATCCATGACACACTATAATCTGTAAAGCCTTATAACCGTGGCCAAATCAAGTCATTTCCTTGAATCAAAATCTACAAAGCTCTTGACCATCAATCTAGTATTGCAATATAACAGAATTGCGGTTAGGGGTAGAATTTTCTTGAAAGATCAATTTCCCTTCTTTGGTTACAACTTTCTGCAATTCAGCTACTAAGATGTCTAGAGTCAGCTTCTAAGTTGCTACTCGTCTCCCTGCTAAACCAAAAGTAAATAAACCCGTCACTCTCTTGCCTCAGTATTCTTGTACCTCTTGTTTATCCTTGTCTCCTTTGCTGCTGTCTATCAGTTCAACCATTGTTGGCAAGATGGATACTTGCCTAAGTTTCTCTGTGCCATTTTTCCTACTCTGTCTCGGTAATTTGAAGGATATTGAAGAATGATAAAGTCCCACATTGGTTGAGGAATGGACTGGTAGTTTGCTTATATAGACTTGGGCAATCCTCCCTCATGAGCTAACTTTTGGGGTGTGAGTTAGGCCCAATAGCTAATTTTACATGATAACAGAGCAGGACCCATTTTGCTCAATGTTGGGCCTCCAAATTAAGTATGCCCACACACTAGATGTCCAGCCTTTGGCGTGAGGTGAGGTGTTAAGAATGAAAAAGTCTCACATCAGTGGTTTATGAGATGGCAGGTCTCCTTGTAAGGCTTGGAAAATCCTCCTTCCTTTGAGCTAGCTTTTGGAGTGTGACTTAGGTCCAAGACCTTATTTTACAAAGGAAAAATGCGAAGGTTGGATGTCGTTTTGCTAGCCGTTCACTTTTACATTTTATTACTTCATAAACCTTGATTAGCACAATCTATTAAATTTGAGGCTGAGATAATCCAATCATATTTGGGTTTAAGCTCATGGATTTGTTGTTTAGTATGTTAGGAAGCACTGTATTTCCTTCATATAGGTATACAGTGTTGTCTGCTTCATGAATTTGGGCTACTCTACTTAGTATATTGTGTTGGTCCTTGAATTGTTTCAATCTTACCTTAATTCTTTGTGTCAATTATTTATGGTTTACTGCAGGATACAACAACTACTTTGTTGACTGCTGCACTTGCTTCAAGGAAAGATCTTGTATCTGGAGCTTCTTCTGTAACATCTGAAGTAGGGAGTTCTTCAAGTGCTCAAGTTTCACCAGCTCAGGCGATTACACATATTCAATCTCCATTGGCTACACTGTCTAAAAACTCTCAGATAGTAGAGGGAGAGGATCCTGGACATGCTGCTATGGTAAATTTCATTTACTCACGTTCAGACCTCTGTTCATTTATTGTCCAGCATAATAGTCAAATTTAACTACTTTGCAGGACATAGATTCCTCGCTGATTGACATGGATTCTCATGGATCAGCAGATGCCTTTGAATCTAGAATTGGTGACTTCAATGAGTCTACCACTGTGATCACAACAGCAGAAAAACCACTTGATCTTGTAGAAGTAGATTCAAACAAGGGTAAAGATGAATGTTCAATGTCAAAAGAGAATCCTGGTTTGCGTGATCAACATTTGGACCCTAGTGATGAAGCTCCTAGAGAGATTGCAAATAAAGCAGGGAAAGACCCCGAGATTAATATAGTTGAAGATGCAGCTGCTGAGTCAGATGATTCGTCAAATACATTTCACGATGTTTATTTAAACATTAGATTGCCTGATGGTTCAAGTTTACAAGTGAAGTTTCTCGTTATAGATACTTTAAGGATGGTCAAGAACTATGTTGATAAAAACCAAACAAGCAGCATTGGTTATTATGATCTAGCAGTTCCTTATCCTCGCAAGGTTTTTGGTGATGAAGGTAACAGAGTATTATATATATACATATATATTCTTTTTTGTTCAAGTAAAAGTATTTTCATTCATAAACGTGACCAAAACAGCCGTATTCAATATACCAAAAGATCAAAACTCTACAAAATATAGTACTTCGCAAATCTACCCAATCATTTTTACAACAAGGAACTTTCTGCTTACACCATAAGAAAATAAGGGAGTGGAGACTACTCAACTGCAAGAAACTCAACTCGTGACCTACAAAAGTTCGCATATTTCTCTCTCCGAACTACCCACAGTAACCAATCGGAACCATGTTCCAGGCCCTTTGTCTTCTCCTCTTTCTCCTGCTCTTCCAACCGAGCATCAAATCTTTCACAGTTGTTGGTATTAACCAAGGAGTGTGAAACCATCTAAACACATTTCACCATATTGTCTTTCTTATTACGATCCTTATCCTTTTTGTCATTGTTTTGGGTGGCAATACATCCTCCATAGCTAACTCAAGTCAAGGGAGTGCGAGTAGGCAACTTGACAGTCTGAGTTGCTGACAGCCTGGTACATCAACGTTCCACTTTTATATGTGATAGAGACTTTTTCCTTTGGTTGACACACATTCTTAAGGATTTCTAAAAGTTGGTTTGAAGCTGTCAGGAAATGCATCAGAAGATGTGGTTTTGTCCGAATAGTTTGATGTTGGCTACAAATAGTCTCAGTTGCCGCCTGTAATTGCTTTAGCACATATGGGATGATTTTTATTCAATAGTCTGAGTTCATATTGTTATAGCCTGTCTCAACTAGTCTGGAATCAAGTCTTGATTGAGTTTGAAACATAGAGGAATAATAGATGTTTTAACACTAGGAAGGAAAACATACTTAATATTAGATCTAGGTGTTTGAAAAGTCTATATTTATGGTGTAGGAAGAATATTGCATTTAGGGGTGGTAATTGGGCGGGTTGAGTCAAATTTGAGTGGGTCATAATGGGTTAAGACAACAATCGGGTGAAGACCCAACCCAACCCAAATCAAATTTGCTTGGGTCTAAACGGGTTATGTATTGGGTTATATAACGGGTCAAGACCGGACCCAACTCAATTTTTACTGAAGGTTATTGTTTTATATGTTCTTTTAAACTATTTTAGTAATTAATAATTCTTTTTTCTTTATTATGACTATATATAACATATCAAATTGAAAAAAAAGTTCTTTATAAATATTATGACAAGATCTCTCATGAGCATTAGTGTAGTCAAAGGCGCGCTTAAGCCTTGAAACGAGGCTCAAAACGTGTTGAGTGCTTTGCCTCGCTTTATGTGCGCTTCAGTGTCTTCATCAAGGTTTGAAGGCAAAATTTTCCTTGCCAATGAGCCTCTTTGAAGTGACACTAAATATTTGATATTTCATTTTATCATAAAAACTTCCAATTTTTTTGGTCATATATTTGTCATTCATGTTTATAATTATTTTCTTGGACTAAACATAGATATTTGTAATTTTTTTCTCTTTGCGCCTTTTTTCATTAAAGTTCATGCTTTATTTGCGCTTTAAAGCCCCACAAACCTTAGAGCTCTTTTGTGCCTTTTGCCTTTGATAACACTGGAGCCAATTCAGGTTACATATCAACGTAAGTTTTAATGAGTTGAGCTAATGAATGGACAAACTTAAGCGGGTTGGGCAGGTTGGACGGGTTGGGTTTGATTTTGTCAGCCCTAATTGCATCGCATATGAACTCTTATATTAGATCTTTTGCATTCCTTCAATATGTAGAAGGAAATTTTCAGTTTGTACTCTTTCTTGTACCTTCTTGGTACTCTTTAATGAAATCTATTACCTTTTTCATTAAAAAAGTATATATCAGTAACAACTAGTTTGAACTGATAAATTCCACATGCTTGCTTAGGATCTTCTCTTGAACCTTCATATGGTTTTTGTCAATTCCAGCATATGATCCATTAACCGCTATCAAACGTAGTTCCTTTTTGTTGCTTGCTGCTATTAATGACATTTACTTGTTACCTCATACTTTAGAGATCAATTAAATCACTATTATACCTTATAAATGCTTTTTTCCCTTGAAACGTGTCAACAGATCTAGATAGAACATTGTCAGATTTGGGTTTACACAATAGGCAAGCACTGATAATCGTTCTTCGTAACAAAGTGGATGTTACATCATTGCATGGTCTAAACAATCCGGCTGAGAGTAACCATACAACAATTGGAGGCGATGCAGGATATTTTGCTACGATCAGAAAACTCTTTTCGTATGTAAATCCTTTATCTTACCTTGGTGGAAGTTCTAACACATCAAACACTGCTCGAGATAGCATATGGCAATATGGTAGTTTCCTTTCCTTTCTTCTTGACCTCTTTGACAGCTTTACTGCTAGAGAATTAGAAATTAAGGATACGTTCAACAGATTGTATTACTTGCACTTTCTAAGATCAGCTTTTGAGTTGCTTGAATTTTTTTATAAGACTTGCATTAACAGGCACTTTACACCATCATGTTTTTGCTAATACAACAGCGTCGTTTCCAAACATGTAGGGGTTGGCTATATGAAGCATTGCTGACTATTTTTCTCCATTTTGAATTCATCTAAGGACAAACTTATGCAAAGTGAATAGAAAGCACTAGAAGTTCTTTTCATTTTCTCTAGCATTATTTGAAGACACCTTTTCCCTGATTTAGTGCCTGACTTTGGACTGTCAGTGTAATTGCTTCTCCATGTGCTAATATCGTACTTCACACTAGCTTTTACAGATTAAATAAAGCAATGAGTTTGTAACTGAGCTTTTCAAGATCCATTATCAGGTGTATGGAACTGAGTATTTTTAAAAATGTTCTATTTATAAATGGATGAGATAAGGGCATAACTCATTGACAATGAGGTTCAGAAAGTGCTTTATCTTATTATCTTTTTTGAACCCCTTGTAAATTTTGGGTTGGTCATGCTGATATATTCATGTGTCATGTTAACTTGTTTTTGGTACTGTGTTGTCAATTTATTGCCTCTGACATGTAGGTCCAAACTCATCCGCACCTCAAAATAATCAGAGCCTGGTAAGTATAACTTCCACAACTAATAACAGAGGTAGAAAGCGAGCGTCATCTAGCTTTGGGAGCAACATCCACACTCTGAAACATGATGAAGATGAAAATCAGTCTGGTGACAAAAACACATTCTGGAATGGTAATTCTACTCAGTTTGGTGGAGATGAATAAGACTTTGATGTGTGTATAAATATTCTTCCCGTTAGTCATTGTAATAAGTTTTGGATTGAAGCCTGTTCCTTTACAAAAAATGATTGGCTTAAGCATAAACTGAGGAGATGCATTTTATGGTTAGAGAATATGGATGATGTTTTGAGCACAAATAGGTCTTGTATTTGTTCTTCTAACAGAAATTTTGCTCCAAGTCCATCTATCATTGATAGAGTAATGTTCTAATTTTAGCCTAGATTCAATATTCCAAAGTGCAAACATCTAACTAGTTGTGTCTACAATCAGCTAAGCGTCTTTCGCTATGTGCACTGCTTTGCTTAGTATGGACTCCTTCGCTTTGAATTTTTTTACATTACTCTCGTGTAATAAATTTATCAACAAATTTAGTTATGTGTATTTGTCTGACAATAACTAAATGTTTGTCATCTACAAAATTTCTGATTGTTTATTTAATTAACTATATACAGTAACAATAACAATAATTGATGAATTCATGACTTGAGAGAAAATAATAAGATTAGTTGCCCAGAAATTATGAATCTCTACTTTAGCTTTGCATATTTTGGTAATTATTTTACAAGATAGCTTATTGGATAAGATGCCATAATAATATAAATTGTTATAACTTTATATATATACATTCAAGAGTTGTTCAAAAAAATATATACTAGAGTTTGAGTATTGAATTCAAAATCGAATCTTAAATTAAGCTCTCTATTCGGATTTAGATTACGTGTCTTTACGATCGGTTCGGGTTAAAATTTGGATGTCAGGTTGGGGTATTAGGATTTGGAATAGAGTTTTGAGAATTGTTTTATATTTTTTTAAAAAAAGTTGGAGGAAAATATTTTACTCCATACGAAGCACAAACCCTATATGATTATTACGTCCCAAATATTGTATATACATAACCCCTCGAAAGTCGAAATGGCATAACCCCAAAACCCTTAACTCCAAATTACCATCATGGCAGACGATTTCGGTTCTCATGCTTCTTCTGAGTTCTCCAACACCAGAGTCTCTGAAAATTCTAAGAAGCTTAATATGTGTGCCTCTGAAACTCAAGAATCCAATACCCATGATGAATCCATCAAGAAAAATGATGAAGAGAAGAAAGATGATGGGTCTGTGAGGTGTTCACTCAAGATTGAAGTAATCGATGATACAGCAATGATTGATATTTCTCAAGTTGGAAAAAGTTGCTCAATTGGTAAAAATTTTGATGGAAAATCTGGAAGAAATAGGAAGAAAAAGAATGCAAATCAAATGGTTACGGTTAAAGCAAAAGATAGGAAAATCGAAGAAAAGAATGTGAATGGCGGCTGTAAAATAAATGGAGGGGAAGAGAAGAGGGTTTACTGTAGAAAGGAGTTGGAAAATTTGAGGTTTGTTGGAATGGAACAACAGAGGAAAATGTGGGTTGAGCTGTACTGTGGGCTTGGTGATACCGTGCAAAAGGAGTATGATGGCCTCGTTGACTCTAATACACAAAAGCACATCCGCCTGTCTCGAAGTCGCAGGCACATTGGTAAAGAAAATACCCCCGTCATTTCTGGTGCGTATTTTTGTCTTCCTTGTTGAATCGTGGTGGCGACCAATGCTGTTTTTGTTCTTGATAGTATAATTTGCGATGTTTCTGAAACTGACAGTAAAGATAAAAATAATGGAGAAAAACAACTTATAAGGAAACAGTAGCAACCACAAAATAATGTGATACCCTAAACACAATCAACAAGAAGTGATGGTGGAATTAAAAGCAATACACTATAAGAATATGGCTAACCCCTCGAAAATTAAGTCAACAATCCATACCTACTAACCTTCTACCCTAATACCAACCTTCAGGCAAGTGCAAGTTTAGATGCAACTTTGGTGATATTGTGGATTATATACTCTTGACATCATGATATGCTACAGCGCCTACACCTTTCATGTCAAAATATTTACTCTATTTCCTGCCTTCATTCATTGTTTGCTTCCCTACACATTCTGTTGTGGTTGTTTCAATTTGATGGGTTCCTAAATTTCTGTTGGCACAGGTGTTTTGGCAGCAAAAGAACGAGGAAAACATATGAAAGTTTATACACAAAGAGGCATGACATATATGAATCTGCAGAACACTTTATGTTTACCTGGCCATTAGGTCTTTAGTATTGTCCCCAGTTCGTGATAAAGGGTTGAAGGAGGAAGCATTTCTAACCATTGTCCAATACCTCTGCTGTGCAGAAATGTTTTGGGATGAGCATTGATTTCTTATTTGCTCATTTCTCACCACAGTGATGAATCTGATTGTAGATAGTTAGCTCTTGTAAATGGATCACTGATACAGTGGCTAGATAGAGTGATGCTATGTTTACGTGTATCGTTCATGTAAGTAGAATGTAGTACACTGGGAAATAGACTACTGATGTAGATGTATGGTCTACTTGCATTGTAAAGTGACTGAATTGATGAATTTCATTTGCATTTGAAATGAATAAATCTCTCAACTTGAAATTTCCTTGAGAATGATATATTAGTTAATTTTGTGTTTTTTCTCAAACCTCTGTACTTAGAAGTAGTCGAGTGTATGTGAGTAATCATTCATGCCTTTCAGGTAACGACCATTCAGAGCTCTTGGATGATCAAGAAGGGAATGTAGACTCTAAAAATTCTCTTTCGGCATTTCCTCCCAGTAGAGATGATGGCATCTCTTGTGAGGGTGAAAACAATGTTTATGAAGAAAGTGATGATAGTGATGATGATTATAGTAGCATTCAAAGACCCGCCTTTAAAGTTACAGGAGAGCCTGATTTTGATTCTGGTCCTCCTGAAGATGGGCTTGAGTATCTTAGGCGTGTCAGGTACCATTTTTCTATCTGTGTCTAAAAGGGTTGCTCTTAGCCTATGATCGGATAATATTATGAATGTAGCAAAAACAAAATGAAGGCTTTTTAGTCCATCTGGATGATAAGTGTGTCTGAAGCCTCTTATAACAACAGAACATATACCCTGTGTAATCCCACAAGTTGGGGCTTGAGAAGATAGAGTGTAAACAGACCTTACTTTCTTACCTTGGGAGGTAGATACTCAAGCCTTTATCATAAAAAATGTAAACTGTAGCTTATTATAACATTAAATAACCAAAGCACTTCCAAACCTTTATAGGAATGCCGTTTAGACTACATGCTCTTCTAATGTTCATGTTCTTTTAATGGCATCCTTAATATTTGACAGCCTGATTCTACTAGTGTGGCTAAAGGCAGAGATGTATGGAGATTGATAAAAATGGCCTATCAATTTCTCTTTGATCTCATTATCTCCTATCAACATTAGTTGAGCATTGCCGTAATATGCTTCACCTGGTTTAAATCCTTACTCCTTGTCTCTCTCCGTTCTACTTTTTAACCATTTCTTTCTTCCTCCCGTGTCATTAGTTTTTGGTACAAAGTACTAAGGGCTTCTTCCAAGCTATTAGTTAGGCCATATATGGCTTCTGCTTTTGTTAACTAATAGCACTATCTCTTAGCTCTAATTAAATAAAAATATAAGTTATATTGGGTTTCGATTTGATTGTCGTAGTAAATAGATGAGACAACATTTATTAGTTTGCCTTGGTAATGAAATAAGTTATATAAAGAGATGAATTAATAAAAACTGATTTGAGTTGGGCGGGTGTGGTTATGATCTATGTTTTGCTCGGACTCTTCAAAATGTCAATGGGTGTGTCGGATTCGCCAAATGTAGTGTATTTTGGAGAATCTGACACGGGTGCAGCATCAAAAGTGAAGAGTCCACGCAACTAAGGTTATGATCTCCTATTTAGCTTAAATTGACCCTAAGTTGCTCAGACTTGGGTCGACCTTGCCATATAAAGCATAGTCTGCTACATTCACAGGAACTGGAAAAAGGGACACCATGTAAGTAGGTACTAGGTAGAGCATCTAGAACAATATTAACAGAGTGACCCCTCCCACCTAAAGACAAAGATTGGCTTCTCCAATTTGCCAACTTCTTTTCATTTTCCACTTCATTCCAAATACTGTTTTTTGCCCCAAGAGGCATATACCCAAATAAATAGTTGGTAACTCCTATTTTGCCACCAAGAATATTCACCCTATCTTGGAGATTGATCAGTTCATATACTGGGTACAATAAGCATTTTTCCGGTCTATGTGCAACTCTGATATGACTTAAAAGAGGATGAAGCCATTTCAGTTTTAGAGAACAAGCCCATAGGAAACCCAAAAAGATGATTTCAATTGTGAACATGTCTTCTTCTGGTGACTAGTAAGCTCCCTACATGACTTGGCTCATCTGGTAGCACCAACAGTTTGAATTGACCCCTTTCTATCCATCTTAATTGCTTACGGGTTAGATACTCTTAACTCAAGGGGGATATATCCACTGAGAATATAAGGTGCCTTACTCCTCGGTGGAATTATTTTTGGAAGTAAACCCATACTTTTCTGAAATCAATGACTCCCCTCCCTAGATGGGATCACTGAGAATATAAGGTGCCTTATTCTTTTTTTTATCAAGTCAATATATTTTCGTTATTGACATGAATCCCAAACGCAAGTGGAATACCAAAAAACTTAGAGAACCTACAAAAAGGCATGAATCTTTACAATTAACACCCGGTCTTCTATACAACAAGGAAATATTTCTTCTAATTCTAAATTATTATCTTTTTTAGATTTGCTGATACCACAAGGCATAATCACTTGAAGCCTCTGTAGCAACTTGTCAATCGTAAAAGAGAAGAAGAAGAGAACTTTATTGATACTGATGACAAAAATGAAACAAGTAAAAAATAGGAAGGTTTTCCTAATCCCTGGGTAACCAACTTACTACCCTGAACTATGTACAAACATCTGGTAGAATGATTACACTTTTTCTCTGCTGCCATAATCTACAACTATGTCACTTATCACATCCCATCGAAGCTTCATGAGATAACTGGCATAACCACAACGCTCTCCTACTAACACAGTCATACAACGAGTGGAGTTTTTCGTTCTTTCAACCCAATTTTACCATGCTTCATTGTCATAAATGTTCTCCAAATGTCACAAGACTTGTTACAGGGAATGGAATAAATTCTTCTTTCCATCATTGATAGCTCATTTGTAGCCGATTATCTTAAGTAAATGATTGGAGAAAAACAAAGAAATAGTAATCTGAGAAAACTGTCCTACCTGAACCTTCACTAACTTTCTACCGAATTTTAAAAATAAAGAAAAAGTAAAAAGAAAACAGGCCTCTCGGAATTCTTGAGGGAAGTGGATATTCTCTGACTTACTTCCTGTTCCACTTTCATATTTTTCCATTTTTTCATGTGGTCAATGGCCTTCTTATGAACTCCACCTTAATGTTATGTTTGTATTGCGTCCGAACGCATACGTAGTCATACAAGTAATATATGATTTTGAGTCCAGATATCGTACCGACATGGACTTGTGATTTAGATATTTACTAAATTAACTTAATGCTTATTATTTATTCAAGTGATAAAATATCTGGTTATTATTTTGAATTAGCTAAACAGGCAATAAAAAGAAAATAACTAATGAACAATCAACAAATGAAGACCAGATTTTTACATAATTAACGAGATGAAATCGATATAGGGCTACGGATTCGCTAGTATCATGTTGAGTAATCACTGATTACTCGATATGTCTCTTCTTTTTATTGAGTTACTTGTTGCAGGTTGATAGTACTTATTGAGTATCTTGCCAACAACTCTAAGACTACCCAACTGTCCCTAATGCGCGTATATGATTATGGTCGTCAGCTAATAGTGAAGTGAATGTATATTTCTTCTATATCAACTATGCAAGACTAAAGGGTATCATATACACATTAATGAAACGATTCTCCTTCCCTAGGAGGTTCACGAACAAGCTCTACTTCCTCTTATTACGCTCGCAAATTTCCCCTTCCTAGTCCAAGTAATGAGTTAGAAGATACAAATAGTATTTGAAAGGTGATCAAACAATCAAATAATTAAGCTCAAGAAGAAGTAAGTAACAACACGAGTTGGAGCACGGCGATAACTATCTTAACAAGTCAATCCAAGTTCATACAACAACAGTCATGCAACTACCATAATCCTAGAATGAGATGTTTAGCTCCACGTAGCTCCTAAAAATAAATAAATATGGAGAAGAAATGATAAATAAAAATTCTTTGGCGTTGTAAGTTACCTTTGTCAAAAAAAAAAAACAATCTTTGGCCTCCACAGCGGCTCCTAGCTCTTCTTAGGTCAAAAGTTATGTAAAACCTGCGCTTAAGGACCATTTATATTGTTGCAGAAATCCCAGACAAAAAAAAACTAATCCAAAATAATTTGGGAAAATCAGAGTTTGGTTTGCCTGTCGCAACGCGGCCCGCTTAGCACGACACTCCGCTCCTGGGCAGTTGTCCAGTGAACTAATATTTTACCCATCCCTTTGTTATCTTTTGCTTTTATTTTCTTTTGGCTTTTGCATGTGTAATGATTAGACAATCATATGATATCATTTGGATTTCTCCATCTGCACGTGAGCCTTTTCTCCTTATTCTCAATTCTCACTTTTTATTCACATTCTGATTCAGTTCTCTTTATCTTCACATTGCTTTGTTCCTACACTTAAAATATATAATACTAAGCACAAATAGTATAATCAAAATATTCAACGACAATGAAAAGTACTAAAATGTGAGGCAAATAGTGGCTAAATATATGTAATTTTGGCCTCACATCAGTTTCCTTCTGTTAGGAGCAGGGAAAAAGGGGAGTTACTGTGTTTATTGTCTTAGCTGAATATTCTCATTATCTTCCAATTATTTATTGTGGTTGCAAGTGACGTAAAGGTTTTTTTATTCCTGAACAAAAAGGGAAGTAAAGAATTTTTTTTAGTTTTTCGTATGTCCAATTTTTGGGGTTGAAGAAGCTGATGTGGAAGCCAATAAAACTTTAAATTCCATGCCTTCCATTTTCTACCCGGATATGCAAAATGGACATCAACACTCCTGTTACCGCTCATCTTGTTAGCTCAACCTAAAAAAAGACATCTATAAACTTGCCCATGGCCAGTTTGGTACTCTTCTTCAGCTCTGCTGCCAAATTATCCATGCTTTTTTCTCTACCACAGTAGGAGACTAGGCTACACATCTCTCTTGTCCTGCAAAAGCATACTACTTGTTACCCTTCAATTTTTTTCAGTTCTAGTTTCTTGGTCACCAGTAACGTACCTGATGTATTGTTCACTTATGCTCATGCTTAATGAAGCTCTAATTCTAGTTAGAACAAATGATAGCATTTCTTAGCTAAATTTTATAACAAGACCTGGAACTGGTGGATGTTTTTACGAGTTAGCTAGACATTGTGTTTCAAAATTTCTTCATTTTCTGTTACCCGTTCAACTAGCCATGACATGAAATTTGTGCTGAAATTATATGGATGCTGAATTTGTCCTAGATGGGAAGCATTACGGTTGCCCAAAGTGAAGGTTGCAGCGGTTCAAGGAAGTAAACTAAACAAAGAACAGACATCTTACATGCCCCAAATTCCTGATATTTCAAGCTGTCTAGAGCACTTGTTGCCTCTCAAGAAGTGGGAGGAAGCATTCCTTGCTGATTTTTCAGAGCTAAGACTGGTATGTTCTTCTTGTTTGTGTTGAAGTACTTTTAGAATTGGAAATGAAATAGCTCAAGTCATCAAAGTATCCTGTTACAAGCTTTGCTCCTTTTCCCTGAAAATATGATCAGAATTCAGAACTTAAAGTTGCATGATGGATGTGGGTTGGTGTCATTATTGGTTTTGGAGTAGGTAGTGCTCCTGACCTATGTTTTCTCTTTTGAAGGAATGTCTGTTTTGTTTCAGGCTTTGTCACGTTTAGAAGCTAATATCGGAAGTTCTAGGCAGCTGCTTTCATCAACCTTGGTTACCTATGTTTTTTCTTTTGAAGGATTGTGTGTTTTGTTTCAGGCTTTGTCACGTTTGGAAGCTAATATTGGAAGTTCTAGGCAGCTGCATTCTTCAACCTTTGTTGATAAGCCACACTCTTCTGATCAGCTTCCTGAAAACATTGTTCTGGATAAGTTTGATGGTTTGATGTCTGGAGAAGACGAGTCTTCCATATCAGATGCTGGTGATGATCCAAAGTCATCTCCTGCCAATAGCCCTACCTTATCTGTTATCTTAGGAATGGATGCTGTAGGTCGAGTTTCAATGTTAAGGAAGCAAATTACAGCTGTGCAAAGCTTGAGCGCTCTTACAATGGATGACTGCTTGTGGCTGTTTGCTCTGTGCGCTGCAGTTGATACTCCTGTCGATGCGGATACATGTGCATCCCTACGGTCATTACTCCGAAAATGTGCAAAATTGAGAGCTGACAAGTCCAAACTTGATGATGAAGTTATTATGCTTAATATATTGGTCACAATATGTGGCAGATATTTTGGACAGTCCGAACAACGACAATTTTGTTAGGGACTTGAACAAAATGTACTCCCATCACTTTCCAGATTTCTTCGGTCACAAGTACTATTATTATTATTGTTACAGTTGTAGAGTATTAGATTCATGTTTTGTTGTCTTTGTAGTTTTTCTTTTTCCATCTACTTGTATTAGATTCATGATTTAGTGCAAGATTTAGATTGAGTACGCACAAAGACATACTATAAAAAGAATTTTAGTTATAAATGAAATTTGAATGCACCTGCAAAGGATGAAAACAGAACAATTCTGATCTTTTCTGTGGTTAAGCTACAATGGAAGTTTATCTCCCTTTCTTGTCTATAATGACTCATTTGATATTTGTTAAGTTAACTATCTATCTACCAGGACAAATTTGTAATTCTTTGGATATTGCTAATCCAATCATCGGTTTCCGTCCTTCTCTGATGACCAGTGTCTTTACAAGTAGTAAAAGCTGCTATTGACTGAGAGGTGATTTCATTCAGTCTCTTTATGTATCCAGTCTTGTGCTGTTATGTGTTGTATATAATGGGAAAACTAAGTTTTCATTTTTTAAAATGTTATATGTCTGTCAGTTGATATCGTTGAGCACATATTGAACGCGGAGGAAAATTTCTTGCATTTTGGTAGTTTGATGAGGATATGAAATGAGCTTGACAAAGTGTTCTCTTTTGGCTTTTAGCTTATTTTCATACTTTTTTGGTCTAAAAGTAAGTGCTTAAATTTTTTTTTATCTTTCTCCAAACACCACAAAAAATAGAAAAAGAGCTTGAAAGCTAAAAACACTTTCGACAAGCCAATTCAAACACCCTTTTTGGTTTCAGTTTAATACCTAAAGCGGCGAGGAAGGTGTGTTTCTTCCTGTGGTTTAGCTACTAAAGGAGTGATTTTGACGACAGATACTCTTAGAAAATGAATGGTTGTCTGCTTGAGCTGGTGTTTCATTTTGCAAAGAGGCGGGTGATGATGTGTATCATATTCTGTTACATTGTGATTTACAAGGTTATAAGGGGGACATTCAGATGATTTGTTGTTTCTAGGGAAATGCCGAAGTCTGTGAAGGAGTTGATGTTCAACTGGAAGAGTGGAACTAAAAGACCAAGGCACAAGGCGTGAAATGTTACTCCTCTTGCTCTAATGTGTATCATTTGGAAGAGAGACATATATAAGATATCTTTTAAAGGGGTGAAGATGAGCTTTCCACAATTGGGAAGTAGCCTTTGATTCCTTATTTTCTTTTATAGAGGATTGGGTGTGTCTTTTGGAGAGAACCAAATTTTGTAGGTTTCTCCTTTTTCTTATACCTATTGTATACGACCATGTTGGTCTTGCTAGTATCAATGAAATCTTCTACTTGATCAAAAAAGAACATAGTAAAATTTAAAATGAGCTTCCCACAATCAAAACTCTGATCATGTTAAATAGAAATTAAAATTTCAAAATTCTTAAAATATTTTTGTCGGTTACATATTTTTTTCCTCGCATATATCTAAACTAACATTAAACTCTCAATTAAATTCAGATCACACACTATAAAATGCATTTGTTAAAAAAAAAGGGGAGAGAAAGAAAAAGGGTTTAATTTAAAATATTGAGGTATAAATATCTTTATCAAACGTTTTCTTTTTTTCTTTTAAAAAAATAATCGTGTGATCTTAGGCTGAAATCTCCGCGACTGGAATATCTCTCCCTCTCTCTAGATTATCTCCTTGCCATTTCGTTGGCTCTCTCTCTCTCTCACACACATTCGCTCGCTAGCTCCACCATTGGCTTATCCTTCTGCTCCCTGATTTCTCTGAATTCCACAATGTTTGCCTGACTGCAATCGCAGCAAGCAGCTCTGAATGCGAATCATCTTTTGATTCCCTTTCACTCGCTGTGATTTTACTCTCCGGCCGAATATGTTTATGTATCTGCTGCATCTTTGTGTTTCCAAACGAGCCAGTTTTTGTTCCGGTTGGCTTGAATTTCCTTAAGTGCCTGCGTTTCAATTCTTCTTCTCTACTGTGTACCGATGCTTTTGAATAGACATGGCTTTTGCTACTTCAATGTCAGGTAATCACTGCGATTATGAATTTCATTTCATTGTGCTAAAATGGTGTGTTAATCAATTGATACATACACCTTAATAATGCGTTAGTCGAGCTCAGGCTATTTAGGTTACCTAAAGTTTATTTCATTCTACTGCTAAATAATTTGGTTGCAAGGACAAAATTAGAGGTTACAGTAGCTGGAGGTTCACTAAATATACTAATATAATTCTGGAGCTAATACGAATGATGTGTGAACATTCACGTGTCAATCAATTGATACATACGCCTTAATTGCGAAATAGTTGAGCTCGGGTTATTTAAGTTATGCAAGTATATTTCATTCCACTGCTATACAATTTGTGTTGCAAGGGAAAATTAGAGGTTTTTCGTCGCTGGAGGTTCACTAAAGCTACTTATAATTACTCGCAGAGCTAACATGAATGAAGTTGATCCGTTTATAGTTTCATTTTGTGTGAATGGTGTGTCAATCAATTGATATATACACCTTAATTGTGAATTAGTCAAGCTCAGGTTATTTAGTTATGTGAAGTCTATTCCATTCGTTTTCATTCCATTGCTAAATGATTTGTTTTGCAATGAAAAATTAGATTTTCTTTTTGTAACTGGAGGTTCACTAAATATACTGAAATTGCTCGTCAGACATTGGAGGTTACGTGAATGATGTATGAATTTGTTAAAATTTCAATGCAGTTTCTATCGAATGTGTGAATATATGTAAGTCTTGGAAAGGAGATGTGAGTGGAAGACTCGACTGTAGTGTGTTATCTTGTGCCTGGAAGGCGCCAAGGGCCTTGACTGGGTTCCTTGCCAGCACAACTCATCCTTCTCAGTGTTCCTCTACTCCTTTTGAGCGATATGGAAGAACAGATCGTCTCCGCCGATGTGTAAGTTTACTCACCTCCCAACTTACACCTGTCTGAAATTAATCTCATTGTGTGAAAGAAAATTTGAGTCCAAAAGGCTTTATTTTAGTGAGAGTTAATGGTCAAAAACACACTTAAACTTTTTTAATGAGTTCCGTACCTCAACTATCCATTGTTCTCTTTGTCTACCTAAACTATTTGTCCCTTTGTATGAAAACACACCTCACATCTTAGTTGGCCAAATATTTGTTCCCAATCGACAACATGTGTGTGTAGACCAACTCAACATCGAGGTTGGTTTTAATAAAAAGGAGTGATGGTTAGGGTATGAAACTCTCGAATAGATGATTGTTTAGGTAGCTTCATATAACAATGGATATTTGAGGTATGAAACTCGCGAAGAAGTAATATCTTAGGTGTTCTTTTACCATTATCCCTTTAGCTTCAGATGCTTTGCTGCCTTGCACTTCAATAAAACTTGTCGGCCATTCACGTTTTGCCTGGGCTAGTCACTTGTTTCTGGCGAGTCAGAGGATTGATTTGCTATGAATTGGTCTTTTTCTTTTATGTTTGCTTTTGTTTATGGTTAAATTAATAGTCTTTGCTAGAGGAGTGTGTAGGAAATTTGGTGGTAACTGCAGCAGGTTTCATTCATTTATAAATAAATAATCTTTTGCAAATTTAAATCCTTTATATTGCGTTACTTATCTGTGGAACATGTGGAGAAATCTGAGAATCCAATTCAGAACTTTAAGGCAATGGATGTAGTTGCAAAAAATTTATAGAGACTCACTTTAATGTCTTTGATACCCATTGTGGCATGTTTCTATATAGCTCAACAACCTTCCATATGTAACTCAATTTGGAGTTCACATGTAGACTTGAATTGGGACTTACAAATGTAAGATGAACTTCGTAAAGGTTGAGTTTGATATCACATAAAAGATTTTAAGCATCTAACTCGAAACCTTAAGGAGTCGTTTGGATTATGCACTCATATATTCCTCGTGCGGCCTTTGGTTTTTTCTGTTTAAACCTAGCTAGGCTTGATGAATGAGGTAAGAAAAGGTAAAAAGAGAAGATTCTGTATCTTAAGAATTTCTTTTGTTGGTTAAAGTTTCAGTGGACCTTAATAGAGTGTTTTGTATGACAGAACTCATTTATTGTACCCCAACCAAATTGGAATTGAGATGTAATTGTTTGAAAGTTTCTGATATACAGCATCTGCTCTTCTTCAACACTAATGCCTAACATAGCCTAGTGCTAAATGTCATAGAGATTCATAAAATGACACGTTAGAGAAATAGAAATGGGTATACTGTGCAAATACATGGATATGCCTTTGATTTTGGACCCTATATAGTTTGCCAAAACCCTTTTCTCGATAGCTGAGTTAATGAGTTTAAGCTTGATTCACGTAGACATGTATATTTTTCTTTGAGCACACATAATATATGTTTTTTTTGAGAAGTTATACATATATGTTTATAGTGATTTTCTTGAGAAGCAATGTTATATCTATCACATTCTTTTATCTTACTAGTTTTTACTTGTGGCAGAGATGTTATACTTCTGATATGGATGAACGCTACCCTGTTGAAGTTCTGCGAGGAGTCCCTGGCTCAATGCTTCTACTATCTGCTTCTAGCAACTGGAAATTGTGTTGCTCTTCATCATTTTCTTCAGAGTCATTTGAAGAGATATCTCCTGAAAGTTTGTGGGAGGTTTGTGATCCTCTAGCTATAAATCATCTCTGATTCCTGGCATCATCGACAAAGCTTGGCTAAATATTTACTCTCCGTCATGATGAAAAGATCATGAATTGTGATAAATAGTTACTTTTGTTTGAAACTAGGATTTACCAGTTGTGAATAAGCAAAATTTTTCTGGAAGGAATCAATGGGAAATTTTAAACTGCTAAATGTTCTGACTAGAAGTAGAAAGCCCAATCCAGTCTCAGAACATGTAATTCACATTCTAATGTTGTTCTTTTCCCATACATAAAACTTTCATTTCTTTTAATGTTGAATCTAAAGCAGGTGCGGTCTTTAGTGTGCATTTCTTACTACATTAATTAAAGATACAGAACAACCTCTCACTTCTAAGTGCTTGAATTTTATCGTCATTGGCTAACAAGTGTATGCTATGTCAGTATCTTGCTAATGTCAGTTATCTGTTGTGCAGGATCTTAAACCTACTATTTCATATCTTTCTTGCAAGGAATTGGAATTGGTTAATAAGGCTTTGAATGTAAGTATATTCCCATATCATCAACATTCAACATAATTGATCTTCTCCTCGGCTTTGAATTCCTTTCTCCTTTTGTCTTTGCAAGATAAGCATCTGTTACCAAATACTTGGTATGCCATAATCTCCATCTAAATCACTATATTAAAAGAAACTCTTATCTACCGGTCATTATTACAGCTTGCTTTTGAGGCACATGATGGTCAAAAGCGTCGTAGTGGAGAGCCCTTCATTATTCACCCAGTTGCAGTTGCACAGATCCTTGGACAGCTTGTACGTTGTGTGGAACTATTGTACTCTTTTGGCTAGGAAGGGATAAACTGACTTTGACTTTTCTTTTCTCTATTTTGAGGAATTGGATTGGGAGTCGGTTGCTGCTGGGTTATTACATGATACTGTAGAAGACACAGATGTAGTTACTTTTGAAAGAATGGAGAAGGAATTTGGTGCAACTGTTCGCCGTATTGTTGAAGGGGAGACTAAGGTAGTTTCTCAGAAGATATAGTTACTATAGAATCTTCTTCCATCTTTTTTTGTGTGTGTTGATTTGTTTATGTAGGTAACAAATTATAAAAACTTGATTTGATGTAAATGGGATTGATTTGCTAGGTATCCAAGCTGGGAAAGATCAAGTGCAAGGATGAAAGCCATGTACAGGATGTCAAAGCTGATGACCTTAGGCAAATGTTTCTTTCCATGACAGAGGAGGTAATGCCTCTAATAACTTGCACAAATTTTGTTACTTTCTTCACAATCCTTTACTTCAAATGTTTATGTTTCAGGTCCGTGTTATAATTGTCAAATTAGCTGATAGATTACATAACATGCGCACTCTTTCACATATGCCTCCACACAAGCAGGTATATAGATAGTATTTTTTCCTTTTTCTGCCTGTTTCTATCTAATCTCTAACAATCTTGCTGCTCTATGTCCCCATCAGTCTGGAATAGCAACAGAGACGCTGCAGGTTTTTGCTCCTTTGGCAAAACTTCTCGGAATATACCAAATCAAGGTTTCTCCTTAGTCTTACTTGCTTTGACATGCCTAAGATATGTCCCAAACTGAAAATTCCTTTTCTTCTTTCTTCCTTCTCGTGATTGGTTGTGTGGCCTTTAGAACTTATAGCTGTTAATGTATATGAAGGATCTCATTTTCTTAATCTTTTTGCTGGATCTGCTTAATGATAGTAATGCTTGTGCATATTATAAGTGCTATGTAATCAAGATCTGCGAAGAGACAGATAATGCAGCTCAAGTGATTTTCATTCTAGTCCTCAGTTTATAAATTTTTGCATCTGCCATCTAGTAGCCTCCTTTATCCTAGATGGAATGGAACTGTGTTTCTTTTGCCTGGTGAGAGAGTTGGGGCTGGGTGGGTCACTTCCTTTGGAAGTTAAAGACGCTTGACATTTTGGACTAACTGTTGCTTGTTTCATTATGTACGGTTTCTTTTCTTCCAACATATATTCTAAACATTTGACTTCTCATCATGCAGTCAGAGCTTGAAAACTTGGCATTTATGTATACAAATGCTCAAGACTATGCCAGGGTGCAGCGCAGAATTGCAGAACTTCATAAAGAACATGAAAAG
Source organism: Solanum pennellii (assembly GCF_001406875.1). NCBI lineage: Eukaryota > Viridiplantae > Streptophyta > Magnoliopsida > Solanales > Solanaceae > Solanum > Solanum pennellii. The sequence continues at coordinate 84,016,036 of NC_028645.1, forward strand.
GAACTCAAAGAGGTATCTATCCCTTACCCTTCTGAAATTTAATTACTTGAAAACCTCAGTAATCCCACCATCCATGCTGCGACATGCGACTTTTACTTATAAGCTGAGAAGTGAGAACATTATCTGTTATCACTGTGGTGTTTATGGAAACTCTTGTGTAGTTATCAGTTACCTCCTCCTAATTGCATGGGTTTCTTTCCCTAGGCAAAAAGAATATTAATGAAGAAAATAGAGGAGGACCAATTCCTAGAACTTGTGACTGTGATGACGGAAATTCAATCAATATGCAAGGAACCTTACAGGTTCTCAAATTCCTATTTCCTGCTACTAATTTCATATTTAGTTTGTTGTTTATTTCCATCTCTGGCATTCTTGCTATTTTCTTTCTCTTTCTAGATTCTCTTATTTGGAGTAGTACTTTTTTACTGGTGGGGGCTCCCAGCCTCAAAGGAAAGAGTGAAATTCTACTATCTGTCTGATCAGAAAAAGTTGCTCCATCATCAGGTTTACTATTAGCTGATAAATTGCTGATTAATGACAACCACTGGAATCTGGATCAGCATGTTGCTCTTCTGCCTTGAGGAGTGGTCCCTCTTTCCTTTTTTTTTTTTTTGATTTTGCAATTCCTCATAATGGTTGTGCATTTTGGAGTGGAAAGAGGAGAGAAAGTTATACAGTTAGCACTCCTGTTGGAATCTAGGGAATATCTAGTACTGGACCTACAAGTCATTTTCTCCAATTTCTTTCCAAATCTAATGAAGCAAAGTATGACACTTATCTGCAATATTATTCAGACCATATTGATCTTTTTCAATTTATTGGATCCTTTTCCGTGTTTAAAGTGTCTATGGTTGAACTGCATAGATGCTTATTCCAAACTTAGGCATGGCCTTTGGGCTTTGGGTGCTAGTTTGCATTTTACATAGCAAAGCTATTGAAGAAGTTTCCGGTTCTTCTGGTCTTAATTTTTTTTATTCATGCTAGAAATATGTCCCTGTTAGTAACATTTGTATAGGTAAGTATTTTGTTGTTGGAAAGATCCCATAGTTGTCCTCTTAGCTCGAAAGCAATTTTCACTTAGACACCTCAGGGCTTGTACCTATTGAGCAACCAAACTCAAACCAAATTATTCCTATTAAACCACTTTATACTACTACTAACAGAAACACAGTGTGTGAACTGCTGCACACACATTGACTTGCAACACTAACAAAGCATTTGGCTTTTGAGTCTGAGAAGAAGGGTTTTGAAGTAAATAAGGGGAAAAAAACTACGCTTTTTTCTCAAATGCATTTTCCTGGAACTCCCCCACTGCCCACGTGGTCGCTGGCAGTGATGGTTCTCTATGACTGACTTCTCTAGCTCCTTTTGAAACCATTTTCTCCATTCTAGAGTGATTGAGATGAGCTCAACAAACAAATGAATTAAGAGGTCTTAAAAAGTTGAGTCCATCAGTTCTTGAGGTGTAATAAAGCAAACTGTTGGAGTCGGAGCGGAGACAGAAGGCCCCTACTTACTACTTTCAGATGGATTCACTGACCCC
>NC_028645.1:84018089-84022600 GCF_001406875.1 Solanum pennellii
CCCACCAAAAAAAAAAAAAAAACCAACACACAGCCTCTGTCATCTGTCGTGGACCCACAATATTTATATATGGTGTCTTGTTCAAATTTGAGAAACCTTATATGGGAAACTCGAGGTGTCATTCAAATATGAGAAACTAAAGTTTATATTGGAAATCCAAGAATTATCTTGAGCACAACCCTTAAAATGCTGGGTGGGTTACCTATATTTGGGTTCATTTTTGACACCCCTATTCTATCTAAACTGGATAATTATGTGAAAAGGTTCAGGAAAAATCAAAGGAAAAAAAAAACAAGAGTCGGTGACTGGGAGAGAGCCTACTGCCTAGGGTGGATATGGTGGTGACTGGAGATTATGCTGTTTCACGCGCTCTATTCTAGTGAAATTTAAGCTCTATTTCATGTCAGTGAGTTGTGTCTAATAGATACAATTTGGTTTGAATTCAGGTAGGTACAAGCCCCAATTGAGGTGTCTAAATGGAAATTGCTTGCTAGTTTAGAGAGCCTTATATATGTTCTGCCTTATTATTGTCATGGTGAATATTGTCTCATCAGCTTTGGTGATTTTATCTGCAGCATCTACAAAGCAGTACTCAAATCTAAGAGTTCAATAAAAGAAGTAAACCAAATTGCACAGGTCTTCTTTTGTGATAAGCCTGATAAATTTGATAGAAAATGTTGCTTTATGTCTACTGGTATGTGTTGACTTTTATATATTTGGAATGCCAGCTTCGAATTATTATAAAACCAAAGCCTTGTGTCGGAGTTAGGCCCCTTTGCAGTGCACAGCAGGTAATGTGTTATGACAATGCCGATACAACTTTCTTTTGAAGTTGAATACTTTATTTGGTTTCCCGAAACTTCTAAGGTTGTCTTTTTTTTATTGGTAGAACTTGTAAGGTTGTTTATGACGTATATTATTCAAAGTTCTAGTGGATTTCAATTTCGAAACCTTTGACCAAAACAGCGGGAAGTGTACAACTTGTATTTCCTAACATTAAAGAGAAAAAAGGGCGGTGGGGGGTGATGGTGGTATGCCATTTTGTTTGTGGAAACAGAGTTCATTAGATGTCACTTTGTGATCATGCATTTTGGTTTGAAATAAGATCGCTCAATAATGTGTTGTAAATCATATACAAATTGTACCTAAGTTTTATTCCTTTGGAAATTGAGCAGAAAGAATTGCTAGTATAAATTAATAAATCAATACTGAAATTTGCACCTCTTTCTGTATACTGTATAGAGGTATCTCTGACATGTCTTTTCTGTATAGATATGCTATCATCTGCTTGGACTAGTACATGGAATCTGGACACCTATCCCTCGTGCTGTAAGTATTGGATAATGTATCTGCATCCCTTTCCTCTGTCATATGCTAATGGACTTTTGTCGCTCTATCTGTAACATTTTGCAACAGATGAAAGACTACATTGCCACTCCAAAGCCTAATGGCTATCAAAGTCTTCATACAACGGTGATTCCATTTCTTTATGAGAGCAGGTTTCGTTTAGAGGTTCAGGTACACTCACAGCACCCCCAAAACTAAGGAATAATAAATATATCAGTTACTCCCTCTATTCCAATATGTATGTCCCACCTATTTAATTATGTACCAAAATGTTTGACAGCATTCTATCTCTACAAAATTTCAATTTCAAGAATCCAAATATATTGCACTCTTCAAATTTGAACTCTCTTTTGATGTTTCCCAATCAAACTAATGTTTCAGTCATTATTGAAATATTTTACTTTCTGATTTTATGAATTTGCCTCTGGTTCATTGACAAGTCAGCACTTATTTGTTTCTGATTATTGTCGAGCAACTTGATTGTACTTGCATAATGTTTGGCAGATTAGAACTGAAGAGATGGACCTCATAGCTGAGAGAGGCATTGCTGCACACTACAGTGGGAAAGGTTTTGTAAATGGTTTAGTTGGGCATGTTATAACCAATGATAAAAATTCTGGAGGGAAAATAGTCTGCCTTAACAATGCCAATATTGCTCTCAGGGTATAAAGTATATTGTTTTTGCTAAACTGTCTAGTGCCTTAATAGCTGTGTGTGCTTCGTTTATAACTATTATTATGGGATAAAGTTCCTTTTCTGATGTAGATTGGCTGGCTGAATGCAATTAGGGAGTGGCAAGAAGAGTTCGTTGGAAACATGAGTTCTAGGGAATTTGTGGACACTATTACCAGAGATCTGTTGGGCAGTCGTGTCTTTGTGTTTACACCTGGAGGAGAGGTAACTTTGTTGTGTTTTTCTACTCCATTTGTTACCCTTTTTTTGAGTCCTGTTACATCATAGCTATACCACTTTACTATATTTGCAGATAAAACATCTCCCAATGGGGGCTACTGTCATTGATTATGCGTATATGATACACACTGAAATTGGCAATAAAATGGTGGCTGCTAAGGTCTCAATCTTGTTACTATAGTTCTTTTTAATAATATCTCGCCGTATAAAAAAAATCCCGTTCTCTGGGTTTTTAATGCTTCATGAATCTGGATGTGACTGCAGCATCTTCTGTTTGCAGGTGAATGGTAATCTTGTCAAGCCAATGCATGTACTTGCAAACGCAGAAGTTGTAGAGATTATCACTTACAATGTTAGTTGCTATGAATTCTTAACCTTCTTTTGCCTATATTCTCTATCTTTCATTCTTTTTTGTCTTCCTTTTGTGGGCAGCCTAGGGCTTTCTACGTTTTTCATTGTTTTTGTCTTGCTGAGACCTCTACTCATGTCTCATATGTGTTGTAATTCTTAAAATTCTAGATATCAACTAAACCTTAATGCAGATAAAGGTCAGCTGTATTTAATATGTAAGCATGCATCTTTTTTTTGTTTTATCTTTCTTCTTAATCTTTCAGTTCTTGGACCACCCTCTTATGCTTATGACATATAAACTGGTCATGCTTTAACAGTGTATTACTGGCTAGGAGGGATAGTCTAGTAGTACAGGCCTCCACTACCAACCATAAGGTTGGAAGTCTCTGTCACCAATGAAGTGAGGTGGAAGTGGACCACTGTTGGGCTCTTGGGCAATGGTTTTCTGGGCTCGTGGTTTTTTTCTGGGTGGGGGGTTGAGGGTGGGATTACCAATTGCAAAAAAGTTCTGGGATATTCATTTAGGGTGTGTTTCGATGAAGGGAAACATTTTCATGTTTTTCCAATTTTCTCATGTTCGGTTGGTCAAATAATTTGTAAAACATTTTCTTTAGAAAAACAAGCTCCTTAAAATTGAGCAAAATGACTTTCATAATGGAAGTAAGGAAAACAAGTTGCACCTAGTGATATTTCAAAAAAATTTGTAGGTTGTCATCATTTGTTTCTTTCTATAAGCTCTGTAAATTTTTCTTGATGCATTGGAGTAATTAGTTCACCATGCTGGTAATTTACAAGCATCCGGCTATTTTCCTTTCTTCAGGGTCTCTCTAGCAAGTCTGCTTTCGAGAGACACAAACAGTGGCTTCAACATGCGAAAACTCGTTGTGCCCGACACAAAATTATGAAAGTATGTATCTCTGCGGAGTTAGAATGGAAATTTATCATGTACTGCTACTAAATTAACTGATGTGGAGCTCATCTTTTCTTTAGTTTTTGAGAGAGCAAGCTGCACTATCAGCATCTGAGATAACTGTGGATTCAGTTAAGGAATTTGCAGCTGAGTCTGAAGGGGATAGCACAGTGGAAAAATTAGCAGATTACTCTGAGGGAACCAAACATTCGTGGGAGAAAATCCTCAAAAATGTTATGGATGTATTATCTGCAAGGATGAGTGGTGAAGATATTTTCCAACTCCGTAGTGGTAGTATTCAAATTCCCAAGGTAAATGGGAAACATAATAAGTGCATGCAGCATACAAATTTGAAGGCCACAGGGGAGACATTGTCACAAGGAAATGGTGTTGGCGAAATGATACTTGCTAACATACCAAGGTACAGGGATGTTCTGCCTGGATTAGACGGCTGGATGGCTAGCAAAGTTGCAACTTGGCAAAACCTGGAAGGGCACTCTGTTCAGTGGTTTTGTGTCGTCAGCATAGATCGAAAAGGTAATGTTTGGTTCAGAGGCTACTTATTGCAGATGAGCATCAAACTGGATAAGGCATCACCGCTCATCTATATTAGATGCATTTGCGAACTCTGCTATGTGTTGGTGGTTCTAAGTCCTTTGAAAAATCATTACCACTAGCACTGCTAGTATTTGTTTTTCGCCTTTTGCTTTAGGCATTTGGTAGCCGAAACCTACTGCTAGGCCTGAAATGCTCCCAACCAACAGGTTCTAACATTCCTAGGGATCTAATCCAAGACCTTTAGTTAAGTGTGGAAAGATCTTAGCCCACTACATCACACCCCTTGTGAGAGAGGTTTGTCAGAATTACGTATTTAATAGCTTGACCTCCTCGAAGGAGCAAATTTTCAAGTTCAAAAGAATGACATCAAAATTTTGAATAACCAGAGAAGTGTGTGAGAGTATGTCGGGGTGGGGGTGGGTGGGGGTGGGGG
>NC_028645.1:84023142-84036659 GCF_001406875.1 Solanum pennellii
GGGGGTGGGGGGGAGGCGGGATTCCATCGATGTAGAAGATCTAACTTTCTGTTCTTTTTTGTCTTTGATGTATTTTGTATAGTTCTGACTACATGTTTCCAGTTTATTACCCTTATATGTTCATTTGCATATGCACATTATGTATGACCTGGTTATTGGTTGACTAGTAGCAATATTAATATGTAGCCAACATTTTTCATGGTTTACTACTTGTCATGGCTGACATCTCAAACCACTACAATTATTTAGGCATGATGGCCGATATTACTTCAGCATTGGCAGCTGTAGGCGTCATCATATGTTCTTGTGCGGTAAGTTGGAACATTTATCATGTCATTTTTCATCTAGGCTCGAACTCCTGAGCTATTCATATTGATAATCAACATTTTAATACGGTCTGGGTTGACTGTGAAACTGTCTACAATTGAGGTCTGAACCTAGCTTACATTTGTGAATTTTTCAATATTTGTTTAATATTAAATAACGGAACCTTGATTCACACCTTTCTTAGCTAGCTATATTAGGCAGTTTGTGACAAGTATGTGACACTGTTAGCTCTTTAATCTTTATATTACTTCAGCAATAACCAGCAGGAGGTAACAATGAGAACTGTTTTGAAAGAGGATCTTACAAGTTAAGTTAGCCAATTTGCTCTACTACTTGCGTCTTGGTGCAGTGGGAGAGCATACATAGCTTCTTTTTTTCTTGATATGCTGATGGCGAAATAAGAAGAAGATGAATGTCATACCTGGAGTGATTGAGAACATTGTGGAAGGGAAAGAAGTGCTTAGGATAAAAATAAGGAAATTCATGCTAACTGTTACTATGAGAGGACTGAAACAATTCTATCTATTACATTGCATTCTTCTTTTGAGATATTACCTTTTGAATATTCATTCTGAAAAATGCACAAAGATCTAAGCAATTAAATAGTCATATTCTCCTCCTGTTTCAATTATGTTAGAATTCTCAATTGTGAGGTGACTGCATTGTTACTTGAAAAAAAAAAAAAACTGCAGGCTGAGACGGATAGAGGGAAGGGAATCGGTGTCGCGCTATTTCATATTGAAGCCAACCTAGAGAGCTTGGTATGTCTTCTGAACATGCTTCACTAATCTCTCTCTCTCTCTTTATGTGCTATTTTATGAATTCTCAGCTCCCACAGGTTGGTGCAAGTTCGAGGATTGACATGATCCTGGGTGTTTTGGGATGGTCCACGGGCTGCAGTTGGTCAGAGAACAAACAGTTTCTAGAATGCTAATTTAGTGGCCTGGTGAAGAGTACTTGCCCAGCTGTTGAAAGCTTGGGGAAGAAAGTTTTGTTCAGTGAAACCTGAGTTCTGTTTGACAAGTATAGAAGCAAGCAATATAGGTTATATGGTGTAGGGCGACTGTATATAAAGGAAGAGTAGCAACCAGTTATACCTGTAAAGGAATTTTCAACTATACGAACTCCAACAAAAGTATGTTACAGTTATACAAAATAAATATATTAAATTATTTGTCACATCTATTTCTAATGTGGTATAGGTTTGACACAATGTCACCGTGCTCCTTTGCCTTCTGCGTCCCACCACCACCGCGAATTCCCAACAGAAAATGGTAAGAGTTCAGACATTGCAGTTGGCTATATATGCCAAGTTTGCATCAGTAGTTACAACGATACTGTTAGTACAGTATACAAATTGGATCTATTTTTGCCTTTATTTAACAACTGATACACTTGTCTAACAAAATCAGTTACGTTAAGCATGCGTTTAAAGCATAAGAGCAAGTCAAAGAAAATGATATAAGCTGATGAGTCTGTTGTATCAGACTTCCTATGGCTTGAATCTTGCATAGTCTAGCTCTATGCTGATCTTCTTGGACAAATCTTGCGCTCCACGCATGTTTGTTGGAAAGGGCAAACGTGGATTTCTTCAAATTCAAACGATGCCCAAAATGAGAAGTAGAGATTTTAAACCAAAAAGCTATCGAACATTCATATCACACAACTTTTTCAGTTCAAATGAGGCTCCGAAACAAAAAAAATAGGAATTTTCCAAAGGGGCAAATGTAGGCCCACGCCACATAGCTTGAAACTCATCCCACCCATTGTCATCCCCATGCATTAGGGTCACTAAATAAAAACGCATACTCAACTTTTTGAGTCTCAGCTCTGAAAATTTTAAATTGTGGTTTACTGATTCGATTTTGACTTTAAATTTTGTGAGTCTACTCGTGATAACCTAGTGAATGATATTTATTACTTCTAGAAGACCAACATCACTTTTTTATAGTTTCATGTCATAAAAATAAATTCAAAGTTATCTCAAATTTTAGTGTTTCCATTTTTTTAACCCATCGTGCCAAGTGATGCACGCGTTGGAGGAACTACACCTATGTTTGGTCTCTACATCGACGCTACAAGGATTGAGGATACGATGACAAATGGTTGGATTGGTTCAGATTTTGATGGATTGAATATGAGTTTACCAAAAATGGTTTGGATTACAATCCACACAAATAAAATATGACAAATATGGATTTGATCAAATATGATTTGGGTAAAATAGTTTCAACTTACCCCTTCCCCTCGGGCACCCCCTCTCCCCAACCCTTCTCCCGACCTTCCACCAACCGACCCCTAAAAAAATTACCCACTCCCCGGGCACCCCTCCCGGCCTCCCCCAACCTTCCACCAACCTACCCCTAATTTTTTTTGTTTTCTAAAAAAAATAAAAAGAATCTGTTTTTCAAAAAGAGAAAAAGATTTAGCCCCTTCCTCCGTGCACCCTCAACCCCCAATCTTCCACCAACCGACCCCAAAATATTTTTGTTTTTTAAAAACAAAAAACTCTGTTTCATTTCACTTATACGAGCTGAATATAGATTCTCATGTTAACCCATTTTGTCCATATTTATATGAATTTAAAGAAGTTGGAAACCATATTAACGTTTAAAAAAAAAAAAGAAATTCATTTAATATGAGAAAACTTTATTTCATTTGAGCTTGAATTAACATCCTCCAAGGATGAAATAAAGAAATTTTTTTATTGCCCGAAAATCGACCGTTTTGGAATCCGTTGAATGGTAATTACTATATATTGTTCACCATGTTATTATTATTTTTTTTTTTAGAACTTTTAGCGGACAAACACAAATCTAATATAGTTACTTACAGCTGCTTAAAGTTATACTGAGACTTTGGCTACTGGTGTTTTCCCTCCCCAATAAATTGTCATCCAACCATTGTTTAGTACTAGAATAGTGAACTAATATATGATAAGTACATATTATGTGGTATATAGCAAGATTATTTTATTTTTAATTAGAGATTTTAAATTTAAATAATGAATATAAAAAAAAAGTTATTAGAAGGGTTTGATCGAAAGAAATTTTCCCATGAATGACATGGGATGAAATAATTCTACAGTCCATTTAGGGATTTCTGGAGGGAGATAAGAAGTAGGTTTATTTTATTTATCCAATAAATAAGTTGATCGAAAATGGCACGTGTAGAAAAGAAATAATGGACATTTGGCAGAGCTTAAACAATAAATTGTTATTATATTATAGGCCGAAAGTTTGGGAATGGACAGATGTCAGGTTTAGCAACATTTGAGCTGCGACCACGACAGCACAATGAATTTATTCAAACCACGATGATATAACAGACCAGAAGGGAAGAAATAATTAGAGATAATAATTTCTACACAATTTTAGTTCTATAAAAAGAAAAGCATTAGTTTCACTTATTATAAATAATAATTAGACATATTCATGGGTCACTTTGTATATTATATTATACATAAATAATTTTATTAAGAAGGTGGTGTATTCAGTATTCTATCTATTTTGTTGTTGGTAGTGGAAAATGTCGAATCCAAAGTTGTCAAGAATACCTAGTATGAGAGAGAGAGTTGAGGATACTCTCTCTGCTCACCGTAATCAGCTAGTGGCTCTCCTATCCAGGTAGGTACTAATTTGGTTTTGATAATTTAGTTGAGAAAATTTGGAGATTTATTTAAAAAAAAAAAAAAAAGATATGTGGCGCAGGGGAAGGGGATATTGCAGCCTCATCATTTAATTGATGAGTTGAACAATGCTGTATGTGATGACACTGCTTGTGAAAAGCTGAAAGAAGGCCCCTTTTGTGAAATCTTGAAATCTACTCAGGTGTTTCATTTGATTTTCTGTTCAGAATTTAAACATCAAAATTGGTTTACCTGACATCAAAATATATAGGAAGCCATTGTGCTCCCACCATTTGTTGCTATAGCAGTTCGTCCAAGGCCAGGTGTTTGGGAATATGTTCGTGTGAACGTATATGATCTGAGTGTTGAACAATTGACGATTCCTGAATATCTCCGTTTCAAAGAAGAACTTGTCGATGGAGAGTAAGTGTTCTATTGCAAATATGTACATAGGAAACTTGCACAAGTTTACCTTGGTTTCAACTGTAGGGATCATAATCATCTTTTTGTGCTTGAGCTGGATTTTGAGCCATTTAATGCATCAGTTCCTCGTCCCTCACGCTCCTCATCCATTGGAAATGGAGTACAATTCCTCAATCGTCATTTGTCCTCAAATATGTTTCGCAGCAAGGAATCGCTCGACCCATTACTTGATTTCCTTAGAGGACACAATCATAAAGGGAATGTAAGTACCCTGACCAGTTTTTCCTAATTCTGCTTATCCCTGATTGTCTACCACTCGCATCTTTCGGTACGTGCAACCATTATCCGCTATTCTACTTGTATTGCTGGACACCATTACTTTATTGTTTTTCCCACTTGTTTATCTAACTGTTCAACTACTTCTATTTGTAAGATGGATTGTCTATCTACGCAGGTCTTGATGTTGAATGAACGTATACAGCGAATCTCCAGGCTGGAGTCGTCTCTTAATAAGGCAGATGATTATCTCTCAAAGCTACCACCAGATACACCCTATACTGACTTTGAATATGCGTGAGTTTGTACATATTTGTTTTATCTTCTTACAAGTGTAAGAAAATTAAAGATATATAGGAGCTGAAATCTTGTTCATGGAACCATGTGGATGCAGATTGCAGGAAATGGGCTTTGAGAAAGGTTGGGGTGATACTGCAAATCGTGTTTTGGAGACTATGCATCTACTTTCTGACATTCTTCAGGCTCCTGATCCCTCAACCTTAGAGACTTTTCTTGGTAGATTACCAATGGTGTTCAATGTTGTCATATTATCTCCTCATGGATACTTTGGTCAAGCAAATGTCTTGGGTTTGCCGGACACTGGTGGACAGGTAATAACAAGGAGAAAGGGGTCTTGTATTATGTAAACTCGTTTGCATACAACTCCAATTTTTTTTTTCAGGATATTCCCTTTAAACAGTTATCTATCATCTAGTTCATCTTCCCCACAAACATTGTCACCTAGCTTTTCCTACAATCTGAAGAACTGGAGGAAAAAAAAAAGAATTATCTTATCTTCTATTTAGTATTAATGGAGAAGACTTATCTTTGTTGGAAATTCTAATTCTTACATTTGGCTTATTTCCTCTTCTTGCAAATTATACTGCTGAATCATCCTTAGATATGCCAGTTTACTTTGGATGTAAAGGTTAATACGGGACCACTCAGTTCTTTCTTGCAGTAGACTTGAGCAGGCACACTCTATTGCAGTTGATATAGTTCGTATAATCTTGCAGAAGCTAGAGCAGTGTTGGAAAGCTCAGTAATATTAATTATTTGCAGTGCCAAGCACTGTGTAATGTTACTGAAGTTTCATCCATGGTTTCCTTGAATTTGTTCTCCTTTTGGTGATTCACAGGTTGTCTATATACTGGATCAAGTGCGTGCTTTGGAGGCCGAAATGCTGCTTAGAATAAATCAACAAGGACTCAACTTCAAGCCTAGAATCCTTGTTGTGAGTACATGTATGTTATGCAAACTCTAATTTGGTTTCTGGGATTGTATTTGACATAAATATGCTTTCTTTGATTGCAAAAGGTCACCCGACTGATACCTGATGCTAAAGGAACCACGTGCAACCAGCGGTTGGAGAGAATTAGTGGAACTGAATACTCGCATATTTTACGTGTCCCTTTTAGGACAGAAAATGGAATCCTTCATAAATGGATATCTAGGTTTGATGTATGGCCTTACCTGGAGAAGTTTACTGAGGTAACCTCTTTGTCTTTTGGAAATCACCGTTTGTTGCTCATGTTTGTTCAGTGTGCTAAAGCGAACGATGGCAACTAGTACAAATTGTGCGAACTTGTAACCAACTGTTGTGTTTGCCAACATGTTGATAAATGGATAACTTTTGGTCATCATTTACATTTTTTGGTTTAACATACTGGATAACACACTTCTCGTGTCTTCCTGCCTATATATATTGGAAAATGACAATACTCGCCCTTCTATAATTTCTTAGGAGCTTTCTATGTACGGTAAATTTCCCAGCTGACATTTCCAAGTCAATTCTTGACCAGGACGTGGCAGGTGAAATGTCTGCTGAGCTCCAGGGAGTGCCCGATCTGATTATTGGCAACTACAGTGATGGAAATTTAGTTGCCTCCCTGTTAGCATATAAAATGGGCATCACACAGGTAGGAAAGACGTAATTATTTACCTGGCTAGCACAATGTCTTGAGGCTGTGTATCTGCAATACTAATTTAATACTTTGCTGCCATCTTTATTTCCCAGTGTACCATTGCTCATGCTTTGGAGAAAACAAAGTATCCTGATTCTGACATCTATTGGAAAAAGTTTGAGGAGAAATATCATTTTTCATGTCAGTTTACTGCTGACCTACTGTCAATGAATCATTCAGATTTCATAATCACTAGTACCTATCAAGAGATTGCAGGAACGTAAGTCATCTTAATTTGGCCCTGATTTTTTATTGAGTCCATTTTTAATTCAATATCATGATTTGAGGAACTGTGATTGGTAACCTTGTCATATCTGTGAATTGTTCCACAATTTCATTTGTTATTGAAGAAACGATTTGAGCTTGTAATCAGATATAATTTGTCATGTTTGAGCTAGAACTTGTTTCATTATCTGTCGAGTAGGATGATACTGCAACTATATTTTGTGTGTGGCAATTTACATTTCATCCGTCTATTTTTTTATATATGTTTGGGCTTTTCTTCCTGCTGATCATGTTTACATGGCTGAAACTCAAAAAAGATATATGAACGCCTAGTTGATATCGTTGGATGCTTAAGAATCAGTAGATGTTTTGCTCCATGAATGACTAATGTTAATAAATAACAAGTGATATATATAGATGTGAATCATCTTGTAAGCAAGCGAAAAATGAACAGAAAAATGTAACATCCTCAATGGATTGTTCTGACTTGTAAAAAATTGTATCTAGAAATTGTTTCAGCTTGTAACCACATGTATGATGTTCCATACGGATGTGAACATTGATGTGCCATCGATCATGATCTGGATACTGAATCCTATATTGTATACAATTTGGCTTGGCCATAATGTTGTCTTTATAGTTCACGCAGATTGCTTAATTACACCACTATGTTTACACGTTTAATATTCATGCGGCATAATGATGTTAGACATTAGATGGCTTGCTTGGAATCTGATAGCGGCTTGTTTCAGGAAGAATACTGTTGGTCAGTACGAGAGTCATACTGCTTTCACTCTCCCAGGCCTATATCGTGTTGTCCATGGCATTGATGTCTTCGATCCCAAATTCAATATAGTGTCTCCTGGAGCTGACATGACAATTTACTTCCCATATTTTGACAAGGAAAAGAGACTGACATCTTTGCATCCCTCGATTGAGAAGTTGTTATTTGATCCTGAGCAGAATGAAGTGCATATGTAAGTGGCCATTCATGTAAACTAATAATTTGGAATATATATATAATGATTTGTATAAAATGAACCCAACACCCCTACATTAGAAAAGGAGAGCCTGATATGATTATCCACAAATGAACTCCTTATATTTGCTCACACTGCCCTGGATATTGAAACAGAGGAAGTACCACATATAATATTGTATTGATTTTTTGCTCTTTGCTTCTGATGGGCAGTTTTTTGTGATCAGTAAATTGACCATTGATTGATGTCATTACCTTTTTTTCTTTTTTAATTACAGAGGCAACCTGAATGATCAATCAAAACCGATAATTTTTTCAATGGCAAGGCTTGACCGGGTAAAGAACATTACAGGATTAGTTGAGTGCTATGCTAAAAATGCCACACTCAGGGAACTGGCTAACCTTGTTGTAGTAGCTGGATACAATGATGTAAAGAAATCCAATGACAGAGAAGAAATAGCAGAAATTGAGAAGATGCATGCTCTTATGAAGGAACATAACTTGGATGGTCAATTCAGATGGATATCAGCCCAAATGAACCGGGCACGTAATGGTGAGCTCTATCGCTATATAGCTGACAAGAGAGGTATATTTGTTCAGGTATGATGCTTGTATCGTATTGTTTCGATCATCTCCACTTTCATTCTCCTAGAGGTAGGTGGTTATCATGAAAAATAAATACACATCTTCCTTTTAGCCTGCGTATTATGAAGCGTTTGGACTGACGGTGGTTGAAGCTATGACTTGTGGTCTTCCAACATTTGCAACTTGTCATGGTGGACCGATGGAGATCATTCAGGACGGTGTATCCGGGTACCATATAGATCCTTATCATCCCAATAAAGCTGCTGAGCTCATGGTAGAATTCTTCCAACGATGCGAACAAAATCCTACTCACTGGGAAAATATATCTGCATCTGGCCTACAAAGGATTCTCGACAGGTTCGTAGTTGTATATATTTGAATGGAAGCATTGCTCACTTTCTAATATTCAAACCATATTTAAAGGTATACATGGAAAATTTACTCGGAGAGGCTGATGACTTTGGCTGGTGTATATGGTTTCTGGAAGCTTGTTTCAAAACTCGAGAGGCGTGAAACTAGACGATACCTCGAGATGTTCTACATTCTCAAGTTCCGCGAGTTGGTGAGGTCCTTTTCAGCTCATATTCAATCAAAATAGAAATGCAGTTCAAGTAGTATATATACGCCGCTTAAACATGTCTCCTTTTTCCAGGTAAAATCTGTTCCTCTAGCAGTTGATGAGAAGCAGTGAGGATTTTGCAAAGGAATAAATAACGTGGAGCATACCACTCTTATCTATGATAATTTTTTTTTTGGTTCTTCTTGTTTGTTGTGTAGTTAAACTAATTAAGTGCACTCAGTTTCTAATAGATCTCAAATCGCTACACGTTACTATCTCCTATTTTAATAGCGCTTTACTTTAATTTGTCAAATACAAATAGAAGCAAAAATCAGTGATCCAATATGCTGAATTTATTTAGAATTGAAAAAAGATGTCATCTTCATCTTGATAGTCTTAAACAGGCAAGCACGGTTGATTTTCTATCTTAACTATATAACCGTTCTTTAATTAAAAAAATTATTATTAATGTCCCAAAACCGATGGAAAGAATCAATAAGAACGCAATAATTACAATTGGGATAATATAATATCTATTTAATTTGACTAGTGTAATACAATTAAAACAAACATGATCGATTAACAAGAATTTTCAACTAGATGTCCGTATGATCGTTGGTTTTCATTTCTGTATAGCATTCATTTAGTTGCTGAAAAATCGGAGCCTTCTTGAAGCAAACATATGCTAGGTTTTATTTTCTTCACATATATATAATAATAAAGTATGTCACTGTTATCCAATTTTACGACAATTTCTGCCAAACGGTTTCATCACAATAATTGTCTTCTTCTTGCTTATGGATTTTCTTCTCTCTTTCAAATGGTAATGTATTTTTTTTTCATTCCAACAAATGTATCGTAGAAATTTTGACATTTCAGATCATATTCAATACTTTGTTGCTTATTCCTCTCCTTCATTTTGCAAAACTTGTGATTCTTCCTTCTCTTTTCATGTTCTCGTTCGATCATAAAAAGCATTTAATGATATGATTTATATTTGTCATAACCAAAATGTTTCCATCTTTATGATGCATGTAAAAGCAATTATTTTTGAATTCCTTTGGCAAAGAGTATGATCAGGTCATTATTTTATTGACCTATGATAAAAGTAGGTTGTTCATTCATTTATAACTTTAGTCTGTCTGCACTTCTTGGTCGATCAAAAGTAAAGTGAAATTAATAAATCTGTTTATTTAGATTGGCAATAAGAATGACTTGCTTCATATTCTAAATTTTGTTACATAACTGAAAACATGCTATTTCTTTTTCTTTATTAGTTAATGTTTTTGGTAGAAGCGAAAATTTTCGTAGATAGAAATGTTAAGAATTAAATTCATCATCAAGCAAAAACTTTTAACAATATTATTGATATCATAATGGACACCTTCTTTATGTGATTCAACTAAATATATTTTAAACACTAACACAAAATAAGATTTATTCCATTTACTTCCTCAATGGTACATTGAATTTTATATTATATCGTTACTTATTACGCATTATTAAAAGATATAAATTATATTCCATTCTGCTAATTATTTATTTTGAATGTTCAAGTTGGCGCACATTTTAGTTTTTATTTATATTAAAACATAACCGTCATTTTCCATTTTAATCATTTTCAGACAGTCAGCCTGACTTTTTTGTTTGTACGTAGATTAAGTGGTCATAATGGTTTTATTCTCTTTTTATTAAAATAATATATATATATTTTTATATATCATCCAAAATCATTGTGCTGCCTCTAATTGTTATGCTATTGTGCAGTACTTTTGTTGATTTGCTTAATTCCGTCTTCTCTCCCTTTATCAAGACTCATTAAATATGTCATTCAAAAAGTCGCAAGGAGTTGACTTGTCTCTGTCATCTACAGAGCAACAAACTAAGGTTCACACTCTATTTTTTTCCCTATTCGAATCATTTATTTTTATTACTATTATTATATGCCTCATTTCATAATAATTAAGGAACTAGAGTTTGATGTACTTTGAGAAAGTTGAAATACGATAATATCAAAAGGATTTGTATTAAGCTTTTATGTTTGACTAGTAACAATAGAATAGAAAAGAAATATAAAGTAGTGTTTTTGTAGCTTGATATATATGCATGCATGTGTTTAAAATGTAATCGCAATTCATTTCTTTGTGATATTCGTCAGATCAATGAGGTGCGAAAATTAATTGGTCCTGCTCTTAACAAATTTCCAACAATGTGTTCGGATGCATCAATTCTAAGATTTCTGAGAGCACGAAATTGGCATACAAAAAGGTCAGCCAAAATGCTCAAAGAAGCATTAATATGGAGATTAGAAAACAAACCAAACATGATCCGTTGGGTACGTAATTAATATACAAAACAATTAATGAATTATATACTCCATGTTAATTTTTATGTCTTATCATATAAAAATAATAGGATGATATTGCTAAACAAGCAGAACCTGGAAAAGTTTACAAAGCCAACTATTTTGACAAGTATGGAAGGACTGTGCTTGTCATGAAGCCTGGAATACCGGTACGTATGTATCTATAATATATATAGGAAGAAATACATAGTATTTTTATTTAATTTGTTGTTGATGATGATATATATATATATATATCTCCTATTCAATTGAATTCAGAATCCTTACTCCGTAGAGATGCAAATGAGATATCTAATTTATTGCATGGAGAATTCTATATTGGATCTAAAATCTGGTCAGGAGCAAATGGTTTGGTTGATCGATTTTGAAGGATGGAACATGTCTAGCATATCAGTAAAGGTGACTAGGGAAACAGCACGTCTTCTGCAAGATTGTTATCCAGAGAGGCTAGGTCTTGCAATCCTTTATAATCCACCAAAAGTTTTTGAGTCCTTCTGGATTGTAAGTAGCTAAAAGAAATAATTACGTTAATTTTAATTTAAATTTTTCACATGATGAATTCTTTACATTGTAGTTGGTAAAACCATTCCTTGAGAAGAGGACATACAAGAAAGTGAAGTTTGTGTATCCAAATGATGTAGATACTCAAAAAGTAATGGAAGATTTGTTTGATATGGAGAAGCTTGAATCATGTTTTGGAGGAAAATGGACACATGATTTTGATTATGTCACTTACTCTAATCGTATGAGAGAGGGGGATAAGATGATGACTGATTTTGTTATTTCTGGTGCTCCTTTGCCCTCTGACCAATTCCAATTGTCTACGGATGAAACAACATCCAATTTCAAAACTTCACACGACACCAGTGAAAATCATCCAAATATTGATGACATAAAACAAACCGACTAAACAATCTTCATACATTCATTATCTACTTGTTGTAATTTTTGTACACTCACATTATATGAATCTCAATTTTATTTAATTCATCTTCTTTTCTTTTTCCTTTAATTCTATCAAAAAAAATATATTCAGATGATCCTAAAATAAAATATGCAAAACACTCATATATATATATGTGTGATTCATTTGTCTAACTTTTCATTTACAAAGTCACGTAAACTACTATTGTATTTCGTCGTTTGAAAGAATTGTTTTAAGGTTTATTTTCAGTATTTATTTGACATAGTTTATTTTGTAAATTCTAGTTTCAAATGAAGTTTCAATAAATGTAACGTTAAAGGGTTTTTTGTGAAAAATTTGAAATTCAAACGGACATAAAACGTGCATCCGATATACGATCGAGACGATTTCTATTCCAACTTGATTATTTTTTTGATATCTACATGAAAAAGAACCACACACTACCATATGATTTACAGTTTTACGTTTATCAATTTTTTAACCATATATAGGGCAAAATTATAAGGAATAAATGAAAGTTAAATCGGATAAATGGATTGAGTTTACCACATAGATCTCAAAATAATAAGCAACTTTTAAAAAAGAATCACCTCCAAATGATACACGAACAAAAAGTTACGGCCATTTGAAGTTTCAACAACTGTAATGTTAAAGGGGTAGTTCTGAAAATTTGAACTTCAAACTGAACGGACGTCCACAAAAAAATTTGGCATTTTTGACGTCCGAATCCGGATCACCCAAAAAATGGTTTGCTATAGCACACGAAAATCGTCGAAATGAGGGGTATGCTCGCTTCGGGGCTCGTTTGACCTTCAAAATGGGTCGGACGGGTCGTGAGGGCCAACCGGATGCATAGACAAGGTCTTGACGGACGTCTACAAAAAAATTGGCATTTTTGATGTCGGAATCCGGATCACTCAAAAAATGGTTTGCTATAGCACACGAAAATCGTCGAAATGAGGGGTATGCTCGCTTTGGGGCTCGTTTGACCTTCAAAATGGGTGGGACGGGCCGTGAGGGCCAACCGGATGCATACACAAGGTCTTGACGGACGTCCACAAAAACATTTGGCATTTTTGACGTCGGAATCCGGATCACCCAAAAAATGGTTTGCTATAGCACACGAAAATCGTCGAAATGAGGGGTATGCTCGCTTCGGGGATCGTTTGACCTTCAAAATGGGTCGGACAGGCCGTGAGGTCCAACCGGATGCACAGACAAGGTCTTGACGGACGCCCACGAAAAAATTTGGCATTTTTGA
>NC_028645.1:84036786-84041906 GCF_001406875.1 Solanum pennellii
TTTGACCTTCAAAATGGGTCGGACGGGCCATGAGGGCCAACCGGATGCATAGACAAGGTCTTGACGACGTCCACAAAAAAATTTGGTATTATTGACGTGGGAATCCGGATCACCCAAAAAATGGTTTGCTATAGCACACGAAAATCGTCGAAATGAGGGGTATGCTCGCTTCGGGGCTCGTTTGACCTTCAAAATGGGTCGGACGGGCCGTGAGGGCCAACCGGATGCATAGAAGGTCTTGACGATGTTCACAAAAAAATTTGGCATTATTGACCTGGGAATCCGGATCACCCAAAAAATGGTTTGCTATAGCGCACGAAAATCATCAAAATGAGGGGTATGCTCGCTTCGGGGCTCGTTTGACCTTCAAAACGGGTCGGACGGGCCGTAATGGCCAGCCGGATGCATAGACAAGGTCTAAACGGACGTCCAAAAAAAATTTTGGCATTTTTGACGTCGGAATCCGGATCACCCAAAAAATGGTGTGCTATAGCACACCATTTTTTGGGTGATCCGGCTACCGACGTCAAAAATGCCAAAATTTTTTTTGGACGTCCGTTTAGACCTTGTCTATGCATCCGGCTGGCCATTACGGCCCGTCCGACCCGTTTTGAAGGTCAAACGAGCCCCGAAGCGAGCATACCCCCCATTTCGACGATTTTCGTGTGCTATAGCAAACCTTTTTTTGGGTGATCCGGCTACCGACGTCAAAAATGCCAAAATTTTTTTTGGACGTCCGTTTAGACCTTGTCTATGCATCCGGCTGGCCATTACGGCCCGTCCGACCCGTTTTGAAGGTCAAACGAGCCCCGAAGCGAGCATACCCCCCATTTCGACGATTTTCGTGTGCTATAGCAAACCTTTTTTTGGGTGATCCGGCTACCGACGTCAAAAATGCCAAAATTTTTTTTGGACGTCCGTTTAGACCTTGTCTATGCATCCGGCTGGCCATTACGGCCCGTCCGACCCGTTTTGAAGGTCAAACGAGCCCCGAAGCGAGCATACCCCCCATTTCGACGATTTTCGTGTGCTATAGCAAACCTTTTTTTGGGTGATCCGGCTACCGACGTCAAAAATGCCAAAATTTTTTTTGGACGTCCGTTTAGACCTTGTCTATGCATCCGGCTGGCCATTACGGCCCGTCCGACCCGTTTTGAAGGTCAAACGAGCCCCGAAGCGAGCATACCCCCCATTTCGACGATTTTCGTGTGCTATAGCAAACCTTTTTTTGGGTGATCCGGCTACCGACGTCAAAAATGCCAAAATTTTTTTTGGACGTCCGTTTAGACCTTGTCTATGCATCCGGCTGGCCATTACGGCCCGTCCGACCCGTTTTGAAGGTCAAACGAGCCCCGAAGCGAGCATACCCCCCATTTCGACGATTTTCGTGTGCTATAGCAAACCTTTTTTTGGGTGATCCGGCTACCGACGTCAAAAATGCCAAAATTTTTTTTGGACGTCCGTTTAGACCTTGTCTATGCATCCGGCTGGCCATTACGGCCCGTCCGACCCGTTTTGAAGGTCAAACGAGCCCCGAAGCGAGCATACCCCCCATTTCGACGATTTTCGTGTGCTATAGCAAACCTTTTTTTGGGTGATCCGGCTACCGACGTCAAAAATGCCAAAATTTTTTTTGGACGTCCGTTTAGACCTTGTCTATGCATCCGGCTGGCCATTACGGCCCGTCCGACCCGTTTTGAAGGTCAAACGAGCCCCGAAGCGAGCATACCCCCCATTTCGACGATTTTCGTGTGCTATAGCAAACCTTTTTTTGGGTGATCCGGCTACCGACGTCAAAAATGCCAAAATTTTTTTTGGACGTCCGTTTAGACCTTGTCTATGCATCCGGCTGGCCATTACGGCCCGTCCGACCCGTTTTGAAGGTCAAACGAGCCCCGAAGCGAGCATACCCCCCATTTCGACGATTTTCGTGTGCTATAGCAAACCTTTTTTTGGGTGATCCGGCTACCGACGTCAAAAATGCCAAAATTTTTTTTGGACGTCCGTTTAGACCTTGTCTATGCATCCGGCTGGCCATTACGGCCCGTCCGACCCGTTTTGAAGGTCAAACGAGCCCCGAAGCGAGCATACCCCCCATTTCGACGATTTTCGTGTGCTATAGCAAACCTTTTTTTGGGTGATCCGGCTACCGACGTCAAAAATGCCAAAATTTTTTTTGGACGTCCGTTTAGACCTTGTCTATGCATCCGGCTGGCCATTACGGCCCGTCCGACCCGTTTTGAAGGTCAAACGAGCCCCGAAGCGAGCATACCCCCCATTTCGACGATTTTCGTGTGCTATAGCAAACCTTTTTTTGGGTGATCCGGCTACCGACGTCAAAAATGCCAAAATTTTTTTTGGACGTCCGTTTAGACCTTGTCTATGCATCCGGCTGGCCATTACGGCCCGTCCGACCCGTTTTGAAGGTCAAACGAGCCCCGAAGCGAGCATACCCCCCATTTCGACGATTTTCGTGTGCTATAGCACACGAAAATCGTCGAAATGAGGGGTATGCTCGCTTCGGGGCTCGTTTGACCTTCAAAATGGGTCGGACGGGCCGTGATTGCCAACCGGATGCACAGACAAGGTCTTGAAGGACGTTCACAAAAGAATTTGGCATTTTTGACGTCGGAAGCCGGATCACCCAAAAAATGGTTTGCTATAGCACACGAAAATCGTCGAAATGAGGCGTATGCTCGCTTCGGGGCTCGTTTGACCTTCCAAATGGGTCGGACGGGCCGTGATTGCCAACCGGATGCACAGACAAGGGCTTGAAGGACGTTCACAAAAGAATTTGGCCTTTTTGACGTCGGAAGCCGGATCACCCAAAAAATGGTGTGCTATAGCACACGAAAATCGTCGAAATGAGGCGTATGCTCGCTTCGGGGCTCGTTTGACCTTCCAAATGGGTCGGACGGGCCGTGATTGCCAACCGGATGCACAGACAAGGGCTTGAAGGACGTTCACAAAAGAATTTGGCCTTTTTGACGTCGGAAGCCGGATCACCCAAAAAATGGTGTGCTATAGCACACGAAAATCGTCGAAATGAGGCGTATGCTCGCTTCGGGGCTCGTTTGACCTTCCAAATGGGTCGGACGGGCCGTGATTGCCAACCGGATGCACAGACAAGGGCTTGAAGGACGTTCACAAAAGAATTTGGCCTTTTTGACGTCGGAAGCCGGATCACCCAAAAAATGGTGTGCTATAGCACACGAAAATCGTCGAAATGAGGCGTATGCTCGCTTCGGGGCTCGTTTGACCTTCCAAATGGGTCGGACGGGCCGTGATTGCCAACCGGATGCACAGACAAGGGCTTGAAGGACGTTCACAAAAGAATTTGGCCTTTTTGACGTCGGAAGCCGGATCACCCAAAAAATGGTGTGCTATAGCACACGAAAATCGTCGAAATGAGGCGTATGCTCGCTTCGGGGCTCGTTTGACCTTCCAAATGGGTCGGACGGGCCGTGATTGCCAACCGGATGCACAGACAAGGGCTTGAAGGACGTTCACAAAAGAATTTGGCCTTTTTGACGTCGGAAGCCGGATCACCCAAAAAATGGTGTGCTATAGCACACGAAAATCGTCGAAATGAGGCGTATGCTCGCTTCGGGGCTCGTTTGACCTTCCAAATGGGTCGGACGGGCCGTGATTGCCAACCGGATGCACAGACAAGGGCTTGAAGGACGTTCACAAAAGAATTTGGCCTTTTTGACGTCGGAAGCCGGATCACCCAAAAAATGGTGTGCTATAGCACACGAAAATCGTCGAAATGAGGCGTATGCTCGCTTCGGGGCTCGTTTGACCTTCCAAATGGGTCGGACGGGCCGTGATTGCCAACCGGATGCACAGACAAGGGCTTGAAGGACGTTCACAAAAGAATTTGGCCTTTTTGACGTCGGAAGCCGGATCACCCAAAAAATGGTGTGCTATAGCACACGAAAATCGTCGAAATGAGGCGTATGCTCGCTTCGGGGCTCGTTTGACCTTCCAAATGGGTCGGACGGGCCGTGATTGCCAACCGGATGCACAGACAAGGGCTTGAAGGACGTTCACAAAAGAATTTGGCCTTTTTGACGTCGGAAGCCGGATCACCCAAAAAATGGTGTGCTATAGCACACGAAAATCGTCGAAATGAGGCGTATGCTCGCTTCGGGGCTCGTTTGACCTTCCAAATGGGTCGGACGGGCCGTGATTGCCAACCGGATGCACAGACAAGGGCTTGAAGGACGTTCACAAAAGAATTTGGCCTTTTTGACGTCGGAAGCCGGATCACCCAAAAAATGGTGTGCTATAGCACACGAAAATCGTCGAAATGAGGCGTATGCTCGCTTCGGGGCTCGTTTGACCTTCCAAATGGGTCGGACGGGCCGTGATTGCCAACCGGATGCACAGACAAGGGCTTGAAGGACGTTCACAAAAGAATTTGGCCTTTTTGACGTCGGAAGCCGGATCACCCAAAAAATGGTGTGCTATAGCACACGAAAATCGTCGAAATGAGGCGTATGCTCGCTTCGGGGCTCGTTTGACCTTCCAAATGGGTCGGACGGGCCGTGATTGCCAACCGGATGCACAGACAAGGGCTTGAAGGACGTTCACAAAAGAATTTGGCCTTTTTGACGTCGGAAGCCGGATCACCCAAAAAATGGTGTGCTATAGCACACGAAAATCGTCGAAATGAGGCGTATGCTCGCTTCGGGGCTCGTTTGACCTTCCAAATGGGTCGGACGGGCCGTGATTGCCAACCCGATGCATAGACAAGGTCTTGACGGACGTCCACAAAAAAATTTGGCAATTTTGACGTCGGAATCCGGAACACCCAAAAAATGGTTTGCAATAGCACACGTAAATCGTCGAAATGAGGGGTATGCTCGCTTCGGGGCTCGTTTGACCTTCCAAATGGGTCGGACGGGCCGTGATGATCAACCGGATGCATAAACAAGGTCTTGACGGACATCCATAAAAAAATTTGGCATTTTTGACGTCGGAATCTGGATCACCCAATAAATGGTTTGATATAGTATACGAAAATCGTCGAAATGAGAGGTATGCTCGCGTCGGGGCTCGTTTGACCTTCAAAATGGGTCGGACGGGCCATGAGGGCCAACCGGATTCATAGATAA
>NC_028645.1:84042079-84046746 GCF_001406875.1 Solanum pennellii
CCTTCCAAATGGGTCGGACGGGCCGTGATGGCCAACCGGATGCATAAACAAGGTCTTGACGGACTTCCACACAAATTTGGCATTTTTGACGTCGGAATCTGGATCACCCAATAAATGGTTTGCTATAGCACACNNTATAGCATACGAAAATCGTCGAAATGAGGGGTATGCTCGCTTCGGGGCTCGTTTGACCTTCCAAATGGGTCGGACGGGCCGTGAGGGCCAACCGGATATATAGACAAGGTCTTGACAGACGTCCACAAAATTTTTTTGGCACTTTTGACGTCGGAATCCGGATCACCCAAAAAATGGTTTGCTATAAGCACACGAAAATCGTCGAAATGAGGGGTATGCTCGCTTCGGGGCTCGTTTGACCTTCCAAATGGGTCGGACGGGCCGTGAGGGCCAACCGGATATATAGACAAGGTCTTGACAGACGTCCACAAAATTTTTTTGGCACTTTTGACGTCGGAATCCGGATCACCCAAAAAATGGTTTGCAATAGCACACGAAAATCGTCGAAATGAGGGGTATGCTCGCTTCGGGGCTCGTTTGACCTTCCAAATGGGTCGGACGGGCCGTGAGGGCCAACCGGATATATAGACAAGGTCTTGACAGACGTCCACAAAATTTTTTTGGCACTTTTGACGTCGGAATCCGGATCACCCAAAAAATGGTTTGCAATAGCACACGAAAATCGTCGAAATGAGGGGTATGCTCGCTTCGGGGCTCGTTTGACCTTCCAAATGGGTCGGACGGGCCGTGAGGGCCAACCGGATATATAGACAAGGTCTTGACAGACGTCCACAAAATTTTTTTGGCACTTTTGACGTCGGAATCCGGATCACCCAAAAAATGGTTTGCAATAGCACACGAAAATCGTCGAAATGAGGGGTATGCTCGCTTCGGGGCTCGTTTGACCTTCCAAATGGGTCGGACGGGCCGTGAGGGCCAACCGGATATATAGACAAGGTCTTGACAGACGTCCACAAAATTTTTTTGGCACTTTTGACGTCGGAATCCGGATCACCCAAAAAATGGTTTGCAATAGCACACGAAAATCGTCGAAATGAGGGGTATGCTCGCTTCGGGGCTCGTTTGACCTTCCAAATGGGTCGGACGGGCCGTGAGGGCCAACCGGATATATAGACAAGGTCTTGACAGACGTCCACAAAATTTTTTTGGCACTTTTGACGTCGGAATCCGGATCACCCAAAAAATGGTTTGCAATAGCACACGAAAATCGTCGAAATGAGGGGTATGCTCGCTTCGGGGCTCGTTTGACCTTCCAAATGGGTCGGACGGGCCGTGAGGGCCAACCGGATATATAGACAAGGTCTTGACAGACGTCCACAAAATTTTTTTGGCACTTTTGACGTCGGAATCCGGATCACCCAAAAAATGGTTTGCAATAGCACACGAAAATCGTCGAAATGAGGGGTATGCTCGCTTCGGGGCTCGTTTGACCTTCCAAATGGGTCGGACGGGCCGTGAGGGCCAACCGGATATATAGACAAGGTCTTGACAGACGTCCACAAAATTTTTTTGGCACTTTTGACGTCGGAATCCGGATCACCCAAAAAATGGTTTGCAATAGCACACGAAAATCGTCGAAATGAGGGGTATGCTCGCTTCGGGGCTCGTTTGACCTTCCAAATGGGTCGGACGGGCCGTGAGGGCCAACCGGATATATAGACAAGGTCTTGACAGACGTCCACAAAATTTTTTTGGCACTTTTGACGTCGGAATCCGGATCACCCAAAAAATGGTTTGCAATAGCACACGAAAATCGTCGAAATGAGGGGTATGCTCGCTTCGGGGCTCGTTTGACCTTCCAAATGGGTCGGACGGGCCGTGAGGGCCAACCGGATATATAGACAAGGTCTTGACAGACGTCCACAAAATTTTTTTGGCACTTTTGACGTCGGAATCCGGATCACCCAAAAAATGGTTTGCAATAGCACACGAAAATCGTCGAAATGAGGGGTATGCTCGCTTCGGGGCTCGTTTGACCTTCCAAATGGGTCGGACGGGCCGTGAGGGCCAACCGGATATATAGACAAGGTCTTGACAGACGTCCACAAAATTTTTTTGGCACTTTTGACGTCGGAATCCGGATCACCCAAAAAATGGTTTGCAATAGCACACGAAAATCGTCGAAATGAGGGGTATGCTCGCTTCGGGGCTTGTTTGACCTTCCAAATGGGTCGGACGGGCCGTGATTGCCAACTGGATGCATAGACAAGGTCTTGACGGACCTCCACAAAAACATTTGGCATTTTTGATGTCGGAATACGGATCACCCAAAAAATGGTTTGCTATAGCACACAAAAATCGTCGAAATGAGGGGTATACTCGCTTCGGGGCTCGTTTGACCTTCCAAATGGGTCGGAAGGGCCGTGATGGCCAACCGGATGCATAGACAAGGTCTTGACGGACGTCTACAAAAAAAGTTGGCATTTTTGACGTCGGAATCCGGATCACCCAAAAAATGGTTTGCTATAGCACACGAAAATCGTCGAAATGAGGGGTATACTCGCTTCGGGGCTCGTTTGACCTTCCAAATGGGTCGGAAGGGCCGTGATGGCCAACCGGATGCATAGACAAGGTCTTGACGGACGTCTACAAAAAAAGTTGGCATTTTTGACGTCGGAATCCGGATCACCCAAAAAATGGTTTGCTATAGCACACGAAAATCGTCGAAATGAGGGGTATACTCGCTTCGGGGCTCGTTTGACCTTCCAAATGGGTCGGAAGGGCCGTGATGGCCAACCGGATGCATAGACAAGGTCTTGACGGACGTCTACAAAAAAAGTTGGCATTTTTGACGTCGGAATCCGGATCACCCAAAAAATGGTTTGCTATAGCACACGAAAATCGTCGAAATGAGGGGTATACTCGCTTCGGGGCTCGTTTGACCTTCCAAATGGGTCGGAAGGGCCGTGATGGCCAACCGGATGCATAGACAAGGTCTTGACGGACGTCTACAAAAAAAGTTGGCATTTTTGACGTCGGAATCCGGATCACCCAAAAAATGGTTTGCTATAGCACACGAAAATCGTCGAAATGAGGGGTATACTCGCTTCGGGGCTCGTTTGACCTTCCAAATGGGTCGGAAGGGCCGTGATGGCCAACCGGATGCATAGACAAGGTCTTGACGGACGTCTACAAAAAAAGTTGGCATTTTTGACGTCGGAATCCGGATCACCCAAAAAATGGTTTGCTATAGCACACGAAAATCGTCGAAATGAGGGGTATACTCGCTTCGGGGCTCGTTTGACCTTCCAAATGGGTCGGAAGGGCCGTGATGGCCAACCGGATGCATAGACAAGGTCTTGACGGACGTCTACAAAAAAAGTTGGCATTTTTGACGTCGGAATCCGGATCACCCAAAAAATGGTTTGCTATAGCACACGAAAATCGTCGAAATGAGGGGTATACTCGCTTCGGGGCTCGTTTGACCTTCCAAATGGGTCGGAAGGGCCGTGATGGCCAACCGGATGCATAGACAAGGTCTTGACGGACGTCTACAAAAAAAGTTGGCATTTTTGACGTCGGAATCCGGATCACCCAAAAAATGGTTTGCTATAGCACACGAAAATCGTCGAAATGAGGGGTATACTCGCTTCGGGGCTCGTTTGACCTTCCAAATGGGTCGGAAGGGCCGTGATGGCCAACCGGATGCATAGACAAGGTCTTGACGGACGTCTACAAAAAAAGTTGGCATTTTTGACGTCGGAATCCGGATCACCCAAAAAATGGTTTGCTATAGCACACGAAAATCGTCGAAATGAGGGGTATACTCGCTTCGGGGCTCGTTTGACCTTCCAAATGGGTCGGAAGGGCCGTGATGGCCAACCGGATGCATAGACAAGGTCTTGACGGACGTCTACAAAAAAAGTTGGCATTTTTGACGTCGGAATCCGGATCACCCAAAAAATGGTTTGCTATAGCACACGAAAATCGTCGAAATGAGGGGTATACTCGCTTCGGGGCTCGTTTGACCTTCCAAATGGGTCGGAAGGGCCGTGATGGCCAACCGGATGCATAGACAAGGTCTTGACGGACGTCTACAAAAAAAGTTGGCATTTTTGACGTCGGAATCCGGATCACCCAAAAAATGGTTTGCTATAGCACACGAAAATCGTCGAAATGAGGGGTATACTCGCTTCGGGGCTCGTTTGACCTTCCAAATGGGTCGGAAGGGCCGTGATGGCCAACCGGATGCATAGACAAGGTCTTGACGGACGTCTACAAAAAAAGTTGGCATTTTTGACGTCGGAATCCGGATCACCCAAAAAATGGTTTGCTATAGCACACGAAAATCGTCGAAATGAGGGGTATGCTCGCTTCGCGGCTCGTTTGACCTTCAAAATGGGTCGGACGGGCCGTGAGGGACAACCGGATGAATAGAAAAGGTCTTGACGGACGTCCACAAAAAAATTTGGAATTTTTGACATCGGAATCCGGACCACCCAAAAAATGGTTTGCTATAGCACACAAAAAACGTCAAAATGAGGGGTATGCTCACTTCGGGGCTCGTTTGACCTTCAAAATAGGTCGGACGGGCTGTGACGNGCCAACCGTATGCATAGACAAGGTCTTGACGGACGTCCACAAAAAAAATTTGGCATTTTTGACGTCGGAATCTGGATCAGCCGAAAAAT
>NC_028645.1:84046785-84052948 GCF_001406875.1 Solanum pennellii
GTATGCTCGCTTCGGGGCTCGTTTGACCTTCAAAATGGGTCGGACGGGTCGTGAGGGCCAACCAGATGCACAAACAAGGTCTTGACGGACGTCCAAAAAAAAATTTGGCATTTTTGACGTCGAAATCCGGATCACCCAAAGGTTTGCTATAGCACACGAAAATCATCGAAATGAGGGGTATGCTCGCTTCGGGGCTCGTCTGACCTTCCAAATGGGTCGGACGGGCCGTGATGGCCAACCGGATGTAAAGACAAGGTCTTGACGGACGTCCACAAATTTTTTTTGTATTTTTGACGTCAGAATTCGGATCAACCAAAAAATGGTTTGCTATAATAGCACACGAACATCGTCGAAATGAGGGGTATGCTCGCTTCGGGGCTCGTTTGACCTTCCAAATAGGTCGGATGGGCCGTGATTGCCAACCGGATGCATAGACAAGGTCTTGACGGACGTCCACAAAAAAATTTGGCATTTTTGACGTCGGAATTCGGATCACCCAAAAAATGGTTTTTATAGCACACGAAAATCATCGAAATGAGGTTTATGCTCACTTTGGGGCTCGTCTGACCTTAGAAATGGGTCGGACATTCCGTGATGGACAACCGGATGCATGGACAAGGTCTTGACGGACGTCCACAAAAAAATTTGGCATTTTTGACGTCGGAATCCGGATAACCCATAAAATGGTTTGCTATAGCACACGAAAATCGTCAAAATGAGGGGTATGCTCGCTTTAGGGCTCGTTTGACCTTCCAAATGGGTCGGATGGGTCATGATGGCCAACCGGATGCATAGACAAGGTCTTGACAGACGTCCACAGAAGAATTTGGCATTTTTGACGTCGGAATCCGGATAACCCATAAAATGGTTTGCTATAGCACACGAAAATCGTCAAAATGAGGGGTATGCTCGCTTTAGGGCTCGTTTGACCTTCCAAATGGGTCGGATGGGTCATGATGGCCAACCGGATGCATAGACAAGGTCTTGACAGACGTCCACAGAAGAATTTGGCATTTTTGACGTCGGAATCCGGATAACCCATAAAATGGTTTGCTATAGCACACGAAAATCGTCAAAATGAGGGGTATGCTCGCTTTAGGGCTCGTTTGACCTTCCAAATGGGTCGGATGGGTCATGATGGCCAACCGGATGCATAGACAAGGTCTTGACAGACGTCCACAGAAGAATTTGGCATTTTTGACGTCGGAATCCGGATAACCCATAAAATGGTTTGCTATAGCACACGAAAATCGTCAAAATGAGGGGTATGCTCGCTTTAGGGCTCGTTTGACCTTCCAAATGGGTCGGATGGGTCATGATGGCCAACCGGATGCATAGACAAGGTCTTGACAGACGTCCACAGAAGAATTTGGCATTTTTGACGTCGGAATCCGGATAACCCATAAAATGGTTTGCTATAGCACACGAAAATCGTCAAAATGAGGGGTATGCTCGCTTTAGGGCTCGTTTGACCTTCCAAATGGGTCGGATGGGTCATGATGGCCAACCGGATGCATAGACAAGGTCTTGACAGACGTCCACAGAAGAATTTGGCATTTTTGACGTCGGAATCCGGATAACCCATAAAATGGTTTGCTATAGCACACGAAAATCGTCAAAATGAGGGGTATGCTCGCTTTAGGGCTCGTTTGACCTTCCAAATGGGTCGGATGGGTCATGATGGCCAACCGGATGCATAGACAAGGTCTTGACAGACGTCCACAGAAGAATTTGGCATTTTTGACGTCGGAATCCGGATAACCCATAAAATGGTTTGCTATAGCACACGAAAATCGTCAAAATGAGGGGTATGCTCGCTTTAGGGCTCGTTTGACCTTCCAAATGGGTCGGATGGGTCATGATGGCCAACCGGATGCATAGACAAGGTCTTGACAGACGTCCACAGAAGAATTTGGCATTTTTGACGTCGGAATCCGGATAACCCATAAAATGGTTTGCTATAGCACACGAAAATCGTCAAAATGAGGGGTATGCTCGCTTTAGGGCTCGTTTGACCTTCCAAATGGGTCGGATGGGTCATGATGGCCAACCGGATGCATAGACAAGGTCTTGACAGACGTCCACAGAAGAATTTGGCATTTTTGACGTCGGAATCCGGATAACCCATAAAATGGTTTGCTATAGCACACGAAAATCGTCAAAATGAGGGGTATGCTCGCTTTAGGGCTCGTTTGACCTTCCAAATGGGTCGGATGGGTCATGATGGCCAACCGGATGCATAGACAAGGTCTTGACAGACGTCCACAGAAGAATTTGGCATTTTTGACGTCGGAATCCGGATAACCCATAAAATGGTTTGCTATAGCACACGAAAATCGTCAAAATGAGGGGTATGCTCGCTTTAGGGCTCGTTTGACCTTCCAAATGGGTCGGATGGGTCATGATGGCCAACCGGATGCATAGACAAGGTCTTGACAGACGTCCACAGAAGAATTTGGCATTTTTGACGTCGGAATCCGGATAACCCATAAAATGGTTTGCTATAGCACACGAAAATCGTCAAAATGAGGGGTATGCTCGCTTTAGGGCTCGTTTGACCTTCCAAATGGGTCGGATGGGTCATGATGGCCAACCGGATGCATAGACAAGGTCTTGACAGACGTCCACAGAAGAATTTGGCATTTTTGACGTCGGAATCCGGATAACCCATAAAATGGTTTGCTATAGCACACGAAAATCGTCAAAATGAGGGGTATGCTCGCTTTAGGGCTCGTTTGACCTTCCAAATGGGTCGGATGGGTCATGATGGCCAACCGGATGCATAGACAAGGTCTTGACAGACGTCCACAGAAGAATTTGGCATTTTTGACGTCGGAATCCGGATAACCCATAAAATGGTTTGCTATAGCACACGAAAATCGTCAAAATGAGGGGTATGCTCGCTTTAGGGCTCGTTTGACCTTCCAAATGGGTCGGATGGGTCATGATGGCCAACCGGATGCATAGACAAGGTCTTGACAGACGTCCACAGAAGAATTTGGCATTTTTGACGTCGGAATCCGGATAACCCATAAAATGGTTTGCTATAGCACACGAAAATCGTCAAAATGAGGGGTATGCTCGCTTTAGGGCTCGTTTGACCTTCCAAATGGGTCGGATGGGTCATGATGGCCAACCGGATGCATAGACAAGGTCTTGACAGACGTCCACAGAAGAATTTGGCATTTTTGACGTCGGAATCCGGATCACCCAAAAAATGGTTTGCTATAGCACACGAAAATCGTTGAAATGAGGGGTATGCTCGCGTTGGGGCTCGTTTGACCTTCCAAATGGGTAGGACGGGTCGTGATGGCCAACCGGATGCATAGAAAAGGTCTTGACGGACGTCCACAAAAAAATTTGGCATTTTTGACGTCGGAATCTGGATCACCCAAAAAATGGTTTGCTATAGCACACGAAAATCGTCGAAATGAGGGGTATGCTCGCTTCGGGGCTCGTTTGACCTTCCAAATGGGTCGGACGGGCCGTGATTGCCAACCGGATGCATAGACAAGGTCTTGAAGGGCGTCCACAAAAAAATTTGGACTTTTTGACGTCGGAATCCGGATCACCCAAAAAATGGTTTGCTATAGCACACGAAAATCGTCGAAATGAGGGGTATGCTCGCTTCGGGGCTCGTTTGACCTTCCAAATGGGTCGGACGGGCCGTGATTGCCAACCGGATGCATAGACAAGGTCTTGAAGGGCGTCCACAAAAAAATTTGGACTTTTTGACGTCGGAATCCGGATCACCCAAAAAATGGTTTGCTATAGCACACGAAAATCGTCGAAATGAGGGGTATGCTCGCTTCGGGGCTCGTTTGACCTTCCAAATGGGTCGGACGGGCCGTGATTGCCAACCGGATGCATAGACAAGGTCTTGAAGGGCGTCCACAAAAAAATTTGGACTTTTTGACGTCGGAATCCGGATCACCCAAAAAATGGTTTGCTATAGCACACGAAAATCGTCGAAATGAGGGGTATGCTCGCTTCGGGGCTCGTTTGACCTTCCAAATGGGTCGGACGGGCCGTGATTGCCAACCGGATGCATAGACAAGGTCTTGAAGGGCGTCCACAAAAAAATTTGGACTTTTTGACGTCGGAATCCGGATCACCCAAAAAATGGTTTGCTATAGCACACGAAAATCGTCGAAATGAGGGGTATGCTCGCTTCGGGGCTCGTTTGACCTTCCAAATGGGTCGGACGGGCCGTGATTGCCAACCGGATGCATAGACAAGGTCTTGAAGGGCGTCCACAAAAAAATTTGGACTTTTTGACGTCGGAATCCGGATCACCCAAAAAATGGTTTGCTATAGCACACGAAAATCGTCGAAATGAGGGGTATGCTCGCTTCGGGGCTCGTTTGACCTTCCAAATGGGTCGGACGGGCCGTGATTGCCAACCGGATGCATAGACAAGGTCTTGAAGGGCGTCCACAAAAAAATTTGGACTTTTTGACGTCGGAATCCGGATCACCCAAAAAATGGTTTGCTATAGCACACGAAAATCGTCGAAATGAGGGGTATGCTCGCTTCGGGGCTCGTTTGACCTTCCAAATGGGTCGGACGGGCCGTGATTGCCAACCGGATGCATAGACAAGGTCTTGAAGGGCGTCCACAAAAAAATTTGGACTTTTTGACGTCGGAATCCGGATCACCCAAAAAATGGTTTGCTATAGCACACGAAAATCGTCGAAATGAGGGGTATGCTCGCTTCGGGGCTCGTTTGACCTTCCAAATGGGTCGGACGGGCCGTGATTGCCAACCGGATGCATAGACAAGGTCTTGAAGGGCGTCCACAAAAAAATTTGGACTTTTTGACGTCGGAATCCGGATCACCCAAAAAATGGTTTGCTATAGCACACGAAAATCGTCGAAATGAGGGGTATGCTCGCTTCGGGGCTCGTTTGACCTTCCAAATGGGTCGGACGGGCCGTGATTGCCAACCGGATGCATAGACAAGGTCTTGAAGGGCGTCCACAAAAAAATTTGGACTTTTTGACGTCGGAATCCGGATCACCCAAAAAATGGTTTGCTATAGCACACGAAAATCGTCGAAATGAGGGGTATGCTCGCTTCGGGGCTCGTTTGACCTTCCAAATGGGTCGGACGGGCCGTGATTGCCAACCGGATGCATAGACAAGGTCTTGAAGGGCGTCCACAAAAAAATTTGGACTTTTTGACGTCGGAATCCGGATCACCCAAAAAATGGTTTGCTATAGCACACGAAAATCGTCGAAATGAGGGGTATGCTCGCTTCGGGGCTCGTTTGACCTTCCAAATGGGTCGGACGGGCCGTGATTGCCAACCGGATGCATAGACAAGGTCTTGAAGGGCGTCCACAAAAAAATTTGGACTTTTTGACGTCGGAATCCGGATCACCCAAAAAATGGTTTGCTATAGCACACGAAAATCGTCGAAATGAGGGGTATGCTCGCTTCGGGGCTCGTTTGACCTTCCAAATGGGTCGGACGGGCCGTGATTGCCAACCGGATGCATAGACAAGGTCTTGAAGGGCGTCCACAAAAAAATTTGGACTTTTTGACGTCGGAATCCGGATCACCCAAAATTTTTTTTGCTATAGCACACGAAAATCGTCGAAATGAAAGGTATGCTCGCTTCGGGTCTGCTTTGACCTTCCAAATGGGTCTGACGGGCCGTGATGGCCAATCGGCTGCATAGACAAGGTCTTGACGGACGTCCACAAAAAAATTTGGCATTTTTGACGTCGGAATCTGGATCACCCAAAAAATGGTTTGCTATAGCACACGAAAATCGTCGAAATGAGGGGTATGCTCGCTTCAGGGCTCGTTTGACCTTTCAAATGGGTCGGACGGGCCGTGATTGCCAACCGGATGCACAGACAAGGTCTTAAAGGACGTCCACAAAAGAATTTTGCATTTTTGACGTCGGAAGCCGGATCACCCAAAAAATTGTTTGCTATAGCATACGAAAATCGTCGAAATGAGGGGTATGCTCGGTTCGGGGCTCGTTTGACCTTCCAAATGGGTCGGATGGGTCATGATGGCCAACCGGATGCATAGACAAGGTCTTGACGGACGTCCACAGAAGAATTTGGCATTTTTGACGTCGGAATCCTGATCACCAAAAAAATGGTTTGCTATAGCACACGAAAATCATCGAAATGAGGGGTATGCTCGCT
>NC_028645.1:84056731-84057508 GCF_001406875.1 Solanum pennellii
GTATGCTCGCTTCGGGGCTCGTTTGACCTTCCAAATGGGTCGGACGAGCCGTGATGGCCAACCGGATGCATTGACATGGTCTTGACGGACATCCACAAAAAAATTTGGCATTTTTAACGTCGGAATCCTGATCACCCAAAAAATGGTTTGCTATAGCAAACGAAAATCGTCGAAATGAAAGGTATGCTCGCTTCGTGGCTCGTTTGACATTCAAAATGGGTCGGACGGGCCGTGAGGGCCAACCTGATGCATAGATAAGGTCTTGACGAACGTCCACAAAAAAATTTGGCAATTTTGACGTCGGAATCTGGATCACCCAAAAAATGGTTTGCTATAGCACACGAAAATCGTCGAAATGAGGGGTATGCTCGCTTCAGGGCTCGTTTGACCTTCCAAATGGGTCGGACGGTCCGTGATGGCCAACCGGATGCATAGACAAGGTCTTGAGGGATGTCCAAAAAAAAATTTGGCATTTTTGACGTCGGAATCCGGATCACCCATAAAAAGGTTTGCTATAGCACTCCAAAATCGTCGAAATGAGGGGTATGCTCGCTTCAGGGCTCGTTTGACCTTCCAAATGGGTCGGACGGTCGGTGATGGCCAACCGGATGCATAGACAAGGTCTTGAGGGATGTCCAAAAAAAATTTGGCATTTTTGACGTCGGAATCCAGATCACCCATAAAAAGGTTTGCTATAGCACACGAAAATCGTTGAAATGAGGGGTATGCTCGGTTCGGGGCTCGTTTGACCATCCAAATGGGTCGGACGAGCCGTGA
>NC_028646.1:0-127 GCF_001406875.1 Solanum pennellii
CCGACCCATTTGGAGGGTCAAACGAGCCCCGAAGCGAGCATACGCCCCATTTCGACGATTTTCAAGTGCAATAGCACACCATTTTTTGGGTGATCCGGATTCCGACGTCAAAAATGCCAAATTTTTT
>NC_028646.1:222-2610 GCF_001406875.1 Solanum pennellii
GGTCAAACGAGCCCCGAAGCGAGCATACGCCTCATTTCGACGATTTTCGTGTGCTATAGCACTCCATTTTTTGGGTGATTCGCATTCCGATGTCAAAAATGCCAATTTTTTTCGTGGACGCCCGTCAAGACCCTAGCTATGCATACGGTTGGCCATCACGGCTTGTCTGACCCATTTGGAGGGTCAAACGAGCCCCGAAGCGAGCATACGCCTCATTTCGACGATTTTCGTGTGCTATAGCACACCATTTTTTGGGTGATCCGGATTCTGACGTCAAAAATGCCAAATTTTTTCGTGGACGTCCTTCAAGAGCTTGTCTATGCATACGGTTTGTCATCACGGCTTGTCCGACCCATTTAGAGGGTCAAACGAGCCCCGAAGCGAGCATACGCCTCATTTCGACGATTTTCGTGTGCTATAGCACACCATTTTTTGGGTGATCCGGATTCTGACGTCAAAAATGCCAAATTTTTTCGTGGACGTCCTTCAAGAGCTTGTCTATGCATACGGTTTGTCATCACGGCTTGTCCGACCCATTTAGAGGGTCAAACGAGCCCCGAAGCGAGCATACGCCTCATTTCGACGATTTTCGTGTGCTATAGCACACCATTTTTTGGGTGATCCGGATTCTGACGTCAAAAATGCCAAATTTTTTCGTGGACGTCCTTCAAGAGCTTGTCTATGCATACGGTTTGTCATCACGGCTTGTCCGACCCATTTAGAGGGTCAAACGAGCCCCGAAGCGAGCATACGCCTCATTTCGACGATTTTCGTGTGCTATAGCACACCATTTTTTGGGTGATCCGGATTCTGACGTCAAAAATGCCAAATTTTTTCGTGGACGTCCTTCAAGAGCTTGTCTATGCATACGGTTTGTCATCACGGCTTGTCCGACCCATTTAGAGGGTCAAACGAGCCCCGAAGCGAGCATACGCCTCATTTCGACGATTTTCGTGTGCTATAGCACACCATTTTTTGGGTGATCCGGATTCTGACGTCAAAAATGCCAAATTTTTTCGTGGACGTCCTTCAAGAGCTTGTCTATGCATACGGTTTGTCATCACGGCTTGTCCGACCCATTTAGAGGGTCAAACGAGCCCCGAAGCGAGCATACGCCTCATTTCGACGATTTTCGTGTGCTATAGCACACCATTTTTTGGGTGATCCGGATTCTGACGTCAAAAATGCCAAATTTTTTCGTGGACGTCCTTCAAGAGCTTGTCTATGCATACGGTTTGTCATCACGGCTTGTCCGACCCATTTAGAGGGTCAAACGAGCCCCGAAGCGAGCATACGCCTCATTTCGACGATTTTCGTGTGCTATAGCACACCATTTTTTGGGTGATCCGGATTCTGACGTCAAAAATGCCAAATTTTTTCGTGGACGTCCTTCAAGAGCTTGTCTATGCATACGGTTTGTCATCACGGCTTGTCCGACCCATTTAGAGGGTCAAACGAGCCCCGAAGCGAGCATACGCCTCATTTCGACGATTTTCGTGTGCTATAGCACACCATTTTTTGGGTGATCCGGATTCTGACGTCAAAAATGCCAAATTTTTTCGTGGACGTCCTTCAAGAGCTTGTCTATGCATACGGTTTGTCATCACGGCTTGTCCGACCCATTTAGAGGGTCAAACGAGCCCCGAAGCGAGCATACGCCTCATTTCGACGATTTTCGTGTGCTATAGCACACCATTTTTTGGGTGATCCGGATTCTGACGTCAAAAATGCCAAATTTTTTCGTGGACGTCCTTCAAGAGCTTGTCTATGCATACGGTTTGTCATCACGGCTTGTCCGACCCATTTAGAGGGTCAAACGAGCCCCGAAGCGAGCATACGCCTCATTTCGACGATTTTCGTGTGCTATAGCACACCATTTTTTGGGTGATCCGGATTCTGACGTCAAAAATGCCAAATTTTTTCGTGGACGTCCTTCAAGAGCTTGTCTATGCATACGGTTTGTCATCACGGCTTGTCCGACCCATTTAGAGGGTCAAACGAGCCCCGAAGCGAGCATACGCCTCATTTCGACGATTTTCGTGTGCTATAGCACACCATTTTTTGGGTGATCCGGATTCTGACGTCAAAAATGCCAAATTTTTTCGTGGACGTCCTTCAAGAGCTTGTCTATGCATACGGTTTGTCATCACGGCTTGTCCGACCCATTTAGAGGGTCAAACGAGCCCCGAAGCGAGCATACGCCTCATTTCGACGATTTTCGTGTGCTATAGCACACCATTTTTTGGGTGATCCGGATTCCGATGTCAAAAATGCCAAATTTTTTCGTGGACGTCCTTCAAGAGCTTGTCTATGCATACGGTTTGTCATCACGGCTTGTCCGACCCATTTAGAGGGTCAAACGAGCCCCGAAGCGAGCATACGCCTCAT
>NC_028646.1:12234-12775 GCF_001406875.1 Solanum pennellii
TACGCCTCATTTCGACGATTTTCGTGTGCTATAGCAAACCATTTTTTGGGTGATCCGGATTCCGACGTCAAAAATGCCAAATGTTTTTGTGGACTTCCGTCAAGACCTTGTCTATGCATCCGGTTGGCCATGAAGGCCCATACGACACATTTGGAAGGTCAAACGAGCCCCGAAGCGAGTATACCACTCATTTCGACGATTTTTGTGTGCTATAGCAAACCATTTTTTGGGTGATCCAGATTCCGACGTCAAAAATGCCAAATTTTTTTGTGGACGTTCGTCAAGACCTTGTCTATGCATCCGGTTGGCCCTCATGGCCCTTCCGATCAATTTTGAAGGTCAAACAAGCCCCGAAGCGAGCATACCCCTCATTTCGACGATTTTCGTATGCTATAGCAAACCATTATTTGGGTGATCCGGATTCTGACGTCAAAAATGCCAAATGTTTTTGTGGACTTCCGTCAAGACCTTGTCTATGCATCCGGTTGGCCATGACGGCCCATACGACACATTTGGAAGGTCAAACGAGCCCCGAAGCGAG
>NC_028646.1:12840-18286 GCF_001406875.1 Solanum pennellii
ACCATTTTTTGGGTGATCCAGATTCCGACGTCAAAAATGCCAAATTTTTTTGTGGACGTCCTTCAAGACCTTGTCTATCCATCCGGTTTGCCCTCACGTCCCTTCCGATCCATTTTGAAGGTCAAACGAGCCCCGAAGTGAGCATACCCCTCATTTTGACGATTTTTGTGTGCTATAGCAAACCATTTTTTGGGAGATCCGTATTCCGACGTCAAAAATGCCAAATTTTATTGTGGACGTCTGTCAAGACCTTTTCTATGCATCCGGTTGGCCCTCACGGCCCTTCCGATCCATTTTGAAGGTCAAACGAGCCCCGAAGCGAGCATACCCCTCATTTCGATGATTTTCGTGTGCTATAGCACACCATTTTTTGGGTGATCCGGATTCCAACATCAAAAATGCCAAATTTTTTTGTGGACGTCCTTCAAGACCTTGTCTATGCATCCGTATGGCCCTCACGGCCCTTTCGACCCATTTTAAAGGTCAAACNAGCGAGCATACGCCTCATTTCGACGATTTTCGTGTGCTATAGCAAACCATTTTTTGAGTGATCGAGATTCCGACGTCAAAAATGCCAAATTTTTGTGGACGTCTATCAAGACCTTGTCTATGCATCCAGTTGGCCCTCACGTCCCTTACGATCCATTTTGAAGGTCAAACGAGCCCCGAAGCGAGCATACCCCTCATTTCGACGATTTTCGTGTGCTATAGCAAACCATTTTTTGAGTGATCGAGATTCCGACGTCAAAAATGCCAAATTTTTTTGTGGACGTCCGTCAAGCCCTTGTCTATGCATCCGGTTGCCCCTCACGGCCCTTCCGATCCATTTCGAAGGTCAAACGACCCCCGAAGCGAGTATACCCCTCATTTAGACAAGTTTCGTGTGCTATAGCAAACCATTTTTTGAGTGATCGAGATTCCGACGTCAAAAATGCCAAATTTTTTTGTGGACGTCCGTCAAGCCCTTGTCTATGCATCCGGTTGCCCCTCACGGCCCTTCCGATCCATTTCGAAGGTCAAACGACCCCCGAAGCGAGTATACCCCTCATTTAGACAAGTTTCGTGTGCTATAGCAAACCATTTTTTGAGTGATCGAGATTCCGACGTCAAAAATGCCAAATTTTTTTGTGGACGTCCGTCAAGCCCTTGTCTATGCATCCGGTTGCCCCTCACGGCCCTTCCGATCCATTTCGAAGGTCAAACGACCCCCGAAGCGAGTATACCCCTCATTTAGACAAGTTTCGTGTGCTATAGCAAACCATTTTTTGAGTGATCGAGATTCCGACGTCAAAAATGCCAAATTTTTTTGTGGACGTCCGTCAAGCCCTTGTCTATGCATCCGGTTGCCCCTCACGGCCCTTCCGATCCATTTCGAAGGTCAAACGACCCCCGAAGCGAGTATACCCCTCATTTAGACAAGTTTCGTGTGCTATAGCAAACCATTTTTTGAGTGATCGAGATTCCGACGTCAAAAATGCCAAATTTTTTTGTGGACGTCCGTCAAGCCCTTGTCTATGCATCCGGTTGCCCCTCACGGCCCTTCCGATCCATTTCGAAGGTCAAACGACCCCCGAAGCGAGTATACCCCTCATTTAGACAAGTTTCGTGTGCTATAGCAAACCATTTTTTGAGTGATCGAGATTCCGACGTCAAAAATGCCAAATTTTTTTGTGGACGTCCGTCAAGCCCTTGTCTATGCATCCGGTTGCCCCTCACGGCCCTTCCGATCCATTTCGAAGGTCAAACGACCCCCGAAGCGAGTATACCCCTCATTTAGACAAGTTTCGTGTGCTATAGCAAACCATTTTTTGAGTGATCGAGATTCCGACGTCAAAAATGCCAAATTTTTTTGTGGACGTCCGTCAAGCCCTTGTCTATGCATCCGGTTGCCCCTCACGGCCCTTCCGATCCATTTCGAAGGTCAAACGACCCCCGAAGCGAGTATACCCCTCATTTAGACAAGTTTCGTGTGCTATAGCAAACCATTTTTTGAGTGATCGAGATTCCGACGTCAAAAATGCCAAATTTTTTTGTGGACGTCCGTCAAGCCCTTGTCTATGCATCCGGTTGCCCCTCACGGCCCTTCCGATCCATTTCGAAGGTCAAACGACCCCCGAAGCGAGTATACCCCTCATTTAGACAAGTTTCGTGTGCTATAGCAAACCATTTTTTGAGTGATCGAGATTCCGACGTCAAAAATGCCAAATTTTTTTGTGGACGTCCGTCAAGCCCTTGTCTATGCATCCGGTTGCCCCTCACGGCCCTTCCGATCCATTTCGAAGGTCAAACGACCCCCGAAGCGAGTATACCCCTCATTTAGACAAGTTTCGTGTGCTATAGCAAACCATTTTTTGAGTGATCGAGATTCCGACGTCAAAAATGCCAAATTTTTTTGTGGACGTCCGTCAAGCCCTTGTCTATGCATCCGGTTGCCCCTCACGGCCCTTCCGATCCATTTCGAAGGTCAAACGACCCCCGAAGCGAGTATACCCCTCATTTAGACAAGTTTCGTGTGCTATAGCAAACCATTTTTTGAGTGATCGAGATTCCGACGTCAAAAATGCCAAATTTTTTTGTGGACGTCCGTCAAGCCCTTGTCTATGCATCCGGTTGCCCCTCACGGCCCTTCCGATCCATTTCGAAGGTCAAACGACCCCCGAAGCGAGTATACCCCTCATTTAGACAAGTTTCGTGTGCTATAGCAAACCATTTTTTGAGTGATCGAGATTCCGACGTCAAAAATGCCAAATTTTTTTGTGGACGTCCGTCAAGACCTTGTCTATGCATCCGGTTGGCCCTCACGGCCCTTCCGATCCATTTCGAAGGTCAAACGACCCCCGAAGCGAGTATACCCCTCATTTAGACAAGTTTCGTGTGCTATAGCAAACAATTTTTTGGGTGATCCGGATTCCGACGTCAAAAATGCCAAATTTTTTTGTGGACGTCCGTCAAGCCCTTGTCTATGCATCCGGTTGGCCCTCACGGCCCGTCCGATCCATTTTGAAGGTCCAACGAGCCCCGAAGCGAGCATACCCCCCATTTCGACGATTTTCGTGTGCGATAGCAAACCATTTTTTGGGTGATCCGAATTCCGACATCAAAAATGCCAATTTTTTTGTGGACGTCCGTCAAGCCCTTGTCTATGCATCCGGTTGGCCCTCACGGCCCGTCCGATCCATTTTGAAGGTCCAACGAGCCCCGAAGCGAGCATACCCCCCATTTCGACGATTTTCGTGTGCGATAGCAAACCATTTTTTGGGTGATCCGAATTCCGACATCAAAAATGCCAATTTTTTTGTGGACGTCCGTCAAGCCCTTGTCTATGCATCCGGTTGGCCCTCACGGCCCGTCCGATCCATTTTGAAGGTCCAACGAGCCCCGAAGCGAGCATACCCCCCATTTCGACGATTTTCGTGTGCGATAGCAAACCATTTTTTGGGTGATCCGAATTCCGACATCAAAAATGCCAATTTTTTTGTGGACGTCCGTCAAGCCCTTGTCTATGCATCCGGTTGGCCCTCACGGCCCGTCCGATCCATTTTGAAGGTCCAACGAGCCCCGAAGCGAGCATACCCCCCATTTCGACGATTTTCGTGTGCGATAGCAAACCATTTTTTGGGTGATCCGAATTCCGACATCAAAAATGCCAATTTTTTTGTGGACGTCCGTCAAGCCCTTGTCTATGCATCCGGTTGGCCCTCACGGCCCGTCCGATCCATTTTGAAGGTCCAACGAGCCCCGAAGCGAGCATACCCCCCATTTCGACGATTTTCGTGTGCGATAGCAAACCATTTTTTGGGTGATCCGAATTCCGACATCAAAAATGCCAATTTTTTTGTGGACGTCCGTCAAGCCCTTGTCTATGCATCCGGTTGGCCCTCACGGCCCGTCCGATCCATTTTGAAGGTCCAACGAGCCCCGAAGCGAGCATACCCCCCATTTCGACGATTTTCGTGTGCGATAGCAAACCATTTTTTGGGTGATCCGAATTCCGACATCAAAAATGCCAATTTTTTTGTGGACGTCCGTCAAGCCCTTGTCTATGCATCCGGTTGGCCCTCACGGCCCGTCCGATCCATTTTGAAGGTCCAACGAGCCCCGAAGCGAGCATACCCCCCATTTCGACGATTTTCGTGTGCGATAGCAAACCATTTTTTGGGTGATCCGAATTCCGACATCAAAAATGCCAATTTTTTTGTGGACGTCCGTCAAGCCCTTGTCTATGCATCCGGTTGGCCCTCACGGCCCGTCCGATCCATTTTGAAGGTCCAACGAGCCCCGAAGCGAGCATACCCCCCATTTCGACGATTTTCGTGTGCGATAGCAAACCATTTTTTGGGTGATCCGAATTCCGACATCAAAAATGCCAATTTTTTTGTGGACGTCCGTCAAGCCCTTGTCTATGCATCCGGTTGGCCCTCACGGCCCGTCCGATCCATTTTGAAGGTCCAACGAGCCCCGAAGCGAGCATACCCCCCATTTCGACGATTTTCGTGTGCGATAGCAAACCATTTTTTGGGTGATCCGAATTCCGACATCAAAAATGCCAATTTTTTTGTGGACGTCCGTCAAGCCCTTGTCTATGCATCCGGTTGGCCCTCACGGCCCGTCCGATCCATTTTGAAGGTCCAACGAGCCCCGAAGCGAGCATACCCCCCATTTCGACGATTTTCGTGTGCGATAGCAAACCATTTTTTGGGTGATCCGAATTCCGACATCAAAAATGCCAATTTTTTTGTGGACGTCCGTCAAGCCCTTGTCTATGCATCCGGTTGGCCCTCACGGCCCG
The DNA here is from genome assembly GCF_001406875.1 of Solanum pennellii. NCBI lineage: Eukaryota > Viridiplantae > Streptophyta > Magnoliopsida > Solanales > Solanaceae > Solanum > Solanum pennellii. Next base: position 17,630 of record NC_028646.1, read on the forward strand.
TCCGATCCATTTTGAAGGTCCAACGAGCCCCGAAGCGAGCATACCCCCCATTTCGACGATTTTCGTGTGCGATAGCAAACCATTTTTTGGGTGATCCGAATTCCGACATCAAAAATGCCAATTTTTTTGTGGACGTCCGTCAAGCCCTTGTCTATGCATCCGGTTGCCCCTCACGGCCCTTCCGATCCATTTCGAAGGTCAAACGACCCCCGAAGCGAGTATACCCCTCATTTAGACAAGTTTCGTGTGCTATAGCAAACCATTTTTTGGGTGATTCAGATTCCGACGTCAAAAATGCCAAATTTTTTTGTAGACGTCCTTCAAGACCTTGTCTATACATCCGTTTGGCCCTCAAGGCCCTTCCGATCCATTTTGAAGGTCAAACGACCCCCGAAGTTAGTATACCCCTCATTTCGACGATTTTCGTGTGCTATAGCAAACCATTTTTTGGGTGATCCGAATTCCGACGTCAAAAATGCCAATTTTTTTGTGGACGTCCGTCAAGACCTTTTCAATGCATCCGTTTGGCCCTCACGGCCCGTCCGATCCATTTTGAAGGTCAAACAAGCCCCGAAGCGAGCATACCCCTCATTTTGACGATTTTTGTGTGCTATAGCAAACCATTTTTAGGGTGATTCGGATTCCGACGTCAAAAAT
>NC_028646.1:18351-20611 GCF_001406875.1 Solanum pennellii
GCCCTCACGGCCCTTCCGACCCATTTTGAAGGTCAAACGAGCCCCGAAGCGAGCATACCCCTCATTTCGACGATTTTCGTGTGCTATAGCAAACCATTTTTTGGGTGATATGGATTCTGACGTCAAAAATGCCTAACTTTTTTGTGGTCGTCCGTCAAGACCTTGTCTATGCATCTGGTTGGCCCTCACGGCCCTTCCGATCCATTTTGAAGGTCAAACGAGCCCCGAAGCGAGCATACCCCTCATTTCGACGATTTTCGTGTGCTATAGCAAACCATTTTTTGGGTGATATGGATTCTGACGTCAAAAATGCCAAATTTTTTTTTGGACGTTCGTCATGACCTTGTCTATGCATCTGGTTGGCCCTCACAGCCCTTCCGATCCATTTTGAAGGTCAAACGAGCCCCGAAGCGAGCATACCCCTCATTTCGACGATTTTCGTGTGCTATAGCAAACCATTTTTTGGGTGATATGGATTCTGACGTCAAAAATGCCAAATTTTTTTTTGGACGTTCGTCATGACCTTGTCTATGCATCTGGTTGGCCCTCACAGCCCTTCCGATCCATTTTGAAGGTCAAACGAGCCCCGAAGCGAGCATACCCCTCATTTCGACGATTTTCGTGTGCTATAGCAAACCATTTTTTGGGTGATATGGATTCTGACGTCAAAAATGCCAAATTTTTTTTTGGACGTTCGTCATGACCTTGTCTATGCATCTGGTTGGCCCTCACAGCCCTTCCGATCCATTTTGAAGGTCAAACGAGCCCCGAAGCGAGCATACCCCTCATTTCGACGATTTTCGTGTGCTATAGCAAACCATTTTTTGGGTGATATGGATTCTGACGTCAAAAATGCCAAATTTTTTTTTGGACGTTCGTCATGACCTTGTCTATGCATCTGGTTGGCCCTCACAGCCCTTCCGATCCATTTTGAAGGTCAAACGAGCCCCGAAGCGAGCATACCCCTCATTTCGACGATTTTCGTGTGCTATAGCAAACCATTTTTTGGGTGATATGGATTCTGACGTCAAAAATGCCAAATTTTTTTTTGGACGTTCGTCATGACCTTGTCTATGCATCTGGTTGGCCCTCACAGCCCTTCCGATCCATTTTGAAGGTCAAACGAGCCCCGAAGCGAGCATACCCCTCATTTCGACGATTTTCGTGTGCTATAGCAAACCATTTTTTGGGTGATATGGATTCTGACGTCAAAAATGCCAAATTTTTTTTTGGACGTTCGTCATGACCTTGTCTATGCATCTGGTTGGCCCTCACAGCCCTTCCGATCCATTTTGAAGGTCAAACGAGCCCCGAAGCGAGCATACCCCTCATTTCGACGATTTTCGTGTGCTATAGCAAACCATTTTTTGGGTGATATGGATTCTGACGTCAAAAATGCCAAATTTTTTTTTGGACGTTCGTCATGACCTTGTCTATGCATCTGGTTGGCCCTCACAGCCCTTCCGATCCATTTTGAAGGTCAAACGAGCCCCGAAGCGAGCATACCCCTCATTTCGACGATTTTCGTGTGCTATAGCAAACCATTTTTTGGGTGATATGGATTCTGACGTCAAAAATGCCAAATTTTTTTTTGGACGTTCGTCATGACCTTGTCTATGCATCTGGTTGGCCCTCACAGCCCTTCCGATCCATTTTGAAGGTCAAACGAGCCCCGAAGCGAGCATACCCCTCATTTCGACGATTTTCGTGTGCTATAGCAAACCATTTTTTGGGTGATATGGATTCTGACGTCAAAAATGCCAAATTTTTTTTTGGACGTTCGTCATGACCTTGTCTATGCATCTGGTTGGCCCTCACAGCCCTTCCGATCCATTTTGAAGGTCAAACGAGCCCCGAAGCGAGCATACCCCTCATTTCGACGATTTTCGTGTGCTATAGCAAACCATTTTTTGGGTGATATGGATTCTGACGTCAAAAATGCCAAATTTTTTTTTGGACGTTCGTCATGACCTTGTCTATGCATCTGGTTGGCCCTCACAGCCCTTCCGATCCATTTTGAAGGTCAAACGAGCCCCGAAGCGAGCATACCCCTCATTTCGACGATTTTCGTGTGCTATAGCAAACCATTTTTTGGGTGATCCGGATTCCGACGTCAAAAATGCCAAATTTTTTTTTGGACGTTCGTCATGACCTTGTCTATGCATCTGGTTGGCCCTCACGGCCCTTCCGATCCATTTTGAAGGTCAAACGAGCCCCGAAGCGAGCATACCCCTCATTTCGACGATTTTCGTGTGCTATA
>NC_028646.1:20715-20887 GCF_001406875.1 Solanum pennellii
ATCCGGATTCCGACGTCAAAAATGCCAAATTTTTTTGTGGACGTCCGTCAAGACCTTGTCTATGCATCCGGTTAGCCCTCAAGGCCCTTCCGATCCATTTTGAAGGTCAAACGAGCCCCGAAGCGAGCATACGCCTCATTTCGACGATTTTCGTGTGCTATAGCAAACCATT
>NC_028646.1:21057-21788 GCF_001406875.1 Solanum pennellii
CGGATTCCGACGTCAAAAATGCCAAATTTTTTTGTGGACGTCCGTCAAGACCTTGTCTATGCATCCGGTTGGCCCTCACGGCCCTTCCGATCTATTTTGAAGGTCAAACGATCCCCGAAGCGAGTATACCCCTCATTTCGACAATTTTCGTGTGCTATAGCAAACCATTTTTTGGGTGATCTGGATTCCGACGTCAAATGCCAAAAATTTTTGTGGACATCCGTCAATACCTGGGATATGCAGCCAGTTGGCCATAACGGCCAATTCAACTCATTTTCAAGGTCAAACGAGCCCCGAAGCGAGCGTACCCCTCATTTCGACGATTTTCGTGTGCTATAGCAAATCATTTTTTGGGTGATCCGGATTCCGACGTCAAAAATGCAAAAATTTTATGTGGACGTCCATCAAGACCTTGTCTATGCAGCCAGTTGGCCCTCACGGCCATTCCGACCCATTTTGAAGGTCAAACGAGCTCCAAAGCGAGTATACCCCTTATTTCGACGACTTTCGTGTGCTATTATAGCAAACCATTTTTTGGGTTATCCGGATTCCGACGTCAAAAATGCCAAATTTTTTTGTGGTCGTCTGTCAAGACCTTGTCTATGCAGACGATTGGCCCTCACGGCACGTCCGACCCATTTTGAAGGTCAAACGAGCCCCAAAGCGAGCATACCCCTCATTTCGACGATTTTCGTGTGCTATGGAACACCATTTTTTGGGTGATCCGGATT
>NC_028646.1:21946-40849 GCF_001406875.1 Solanum pennellii
CACACCATTTTTTGGGTGATCCAGATTCCGACGTCAAAAATACCAAATTTTTTTGTGGACGTCCTTCAAGAACTTGGCTATGCATCCAGTTGTCCATCACGGCCAATCCAACTCATTTTCAAGGTCAAACAAGCCCCGAAGCGAGCATACCCCAATTTCGACGATTTTCGTAAGCAATAGTAAACCATTTTTTAGGTGATCCGGATTTCGACGTCAAAAATGCCAATTTTTTTTGTGGACGTCCGTCAAGACCTTAGCTATGCATCTAGTTGGCCATCACGGCCAATCCAACTCATTTTGAAGGTCAAACGAGCCCCGAAGCGAGCAAACCCCTCATTTCGACGATTTTCGAGTGCTATAGCAAACCATTTTTTGGGTGATTAGGATTAAGACGTCAAAATTGCCAAAAAATTTTGAGGACGTCCGTCAATACTTTGGCTATGCAGCCAGTGGCCAACACGTCCAATCCAACTCATTTTGAAGGTCAAACGAGCCCCGAAGCGCGCATACACCCCTATTTAGATGATTTTCGTGTGCTAAACCAAACCATTTATAGGGTGATCCGGATTCCGATTTCAAAAATGCCAAACGTTTTTGTGGATGTGCGTCAAGACCTTGGCTATGCATCCAGTTGGCCCTCACGGCCAGTACGGCCAATTTTCAAAGTCAAACGAGCCTCAAAGCGCGCATACCCCCCATTTCGACGATTTTAGTGTGCTATAGCAAACGATTTTTTGGGTTATCCGGATTCCGACGTCAAAAATGCCAAATTTTTTTGTGGACGTCCGTCAAGACCTTGTCTATGCAGACGGTTGTCCATCAAGGCCAATCCAACTCATTTTGAAGGTCAAACGAGCCCCAAAGCGAGCATACCCCTCATTTCGACGATTTTCGTGTGCTATAGTAAACCATTTTTTGGATTATCATGATTTCGACGTCAAAAATGCCAAAAAATTTTGTGGACGTCTGTCATGACCTTGTCTATGCAGCCGGTTGGCCATCACGGCCAGTCCGACCCATTTTGAAGGTCAAACGAGCTCCGAAGCGAGCATACCCCTCGTTTCGACAATTTTCGTGTGCTATAGCAAACCATTTTTTGGGTGATCCGGATTAAGACGTCAAAAATTCCAAAACATTTTGTGGACGTTCGTCAAGACCTTGTCTATGCATCCAGTTGGCCATCACGGCCAGTTCAACCCATTTTCAAGGTCAAACGTGCCCCGAAGCGCATACCCCCCTATTTAGACGATTTTCGTGTGCTATAGCAAATCATTTTTAGGGTGATCCGGATTCCGACGTCAATAATGCCAATTTTTTTTGTGGACATCCGTCAAGACCTTGTATATGCAGCCGGTTGGCCCTCACGGCCAGTACGATCCATTTTGAAGGTCAAACGAGCCCCAAAGCGAGCATACCCCTCATTTTGACAATTTTCGTGTGCTATAGCAAACCATTTTTTGGGTGATCCGGATTAAGACGTCAAAAAGTCCAAAATTTTTTGTTGACATCCGTCAATACCTTGGATATGCAACCAGTTGTCCATCACGGCCAGTCCGACCCATTTTCAGGTCAAACGAGCCCCGACTATTTAGACGATTTTCGTGTGCTATAGCAAACCATTTATATAGGTGATCCGGATTCATATGTCAAAAATGCCAAATTTTTTTGTGGACGTGCGTCAAGACCTTGGCTATGCATCTAGTTGGCCCTCGCGGCCAGTTCGACCAATTTTCAAGGTCAAACGAACCTCAGAGCGCGCATACCCCACATTTCGACGATTTTCGTGTGCTAAAGCAAACCTTTTTTTGGATTGTCCGGATTCTGACGTCAATAATGCCAATTTTTTTTGTGGGCTTCCGTCAAGACCTTTTCTATGCAGCCAGTTGGCACTCACGGCCAGTCCGACCATTTTGAAGGTCAAACGAGCCCCGAAGCGAGCATACCCCTCATTTTGACGATTTTCGTGTGCTATAGCAAACCATTTTTTGGGTGATCCGAATTCCGACCTCAAAAATGTGTCCGTCAAGACCTTGTCTATGCAGCCAGTTGGCCCTCACGGCCAATCCAACTCATTTTCAAGGTCAAACGAGCCCTGAAGCGTGCATACCCCCCACTTCGACGATTTTTGTGTGCTATAGCGAACCATTTTTTCGGTAATCCAGATTCAAACGTCAAAAATGCTGAAATTTTTTGTGGAGTTCCGTCAACACCTTGGCTATGCAGCTGGTTGACCCTCACGGCCAATCCGACCCATTTTCAAGGTCAAACGATCCCCAAAGCGTGCATACCCCTCATTTCGATTATTTTTGTGTGCTATAGCACAGCATTTTTTTGGTGATCTAGATTCTGACGTCAATAATGCCAAAAGTTTTGTGGACGTCCATCAAGACATTGGCTATGAAAACAGTTGGTCATCACGGCCAGTCCGATCCATTTTCATGGTCAAACGAGCCCCAAAGCGCGCATACCCCCTGTTTTAACGATTATCGTGTGCTATAGCTCACCATCTTTTTTGGTCATTCGGATTTCCGACGTCAAAAATGCCGAAGTTTATCATGGACAACCATTAATACATTGGCTATGTAGCTGATTGGCCTCATGGCCATGCCGGCCCATTTTCAAGGTGATACAAGCCACGAAAAGCGCATACTGTAACACTTCAAAAATCCAAGATTTGTCGTAAATCCTAGCATAGGTGTCATAAAGTCTAGAAGGAATATGGGTCATTTAGGAAGTTTAGAAACCAAAACGTCCAAGAACGTCCATGATGTTCAGAAGTTGGTTCAAAGAGGTACTAGTGTGCCTTAGCCTATTTGACTAGCTTTTAAGAGTGGAAATTAATGAAATTTGGTGAAAATGTGGGTGACACGTGTTAGAGATGTTTCATGGTCGAAACGTCCGAATACAACTCCCCAAGGACCAACCAAGGGCCCTTTAGGAGGACCCCTGCAGGTTGAGGCAACACTGCTTGGGCAGTGTGCATCGACGAGGCGAACGACGGTTCGTGTGTGGACTAACGAGGAGTCGATGCCACCGTCGTGCCACACTTAGCCAACATGGGAAGGCCCTCGCCTGCACAAGTGTCTGACCAAGAAGACGATTGTGTAGGACGGAGGGTGACCAACCGTCGACTCACAGACGGCTCGTCGACGGGGTTCCATCTGTGAGGGTCATGATTTTCCTGCATGTTTTAATGTTGGTTTGTTTAATTAGTTAAGGGGTTAGGTGGTTAATTAGGGGATTAAGGGGGCCTAATTAAGTTAGTTAACCTCCCATATAAAGTCCCCAACCCCATTAAACTAATTAGAACTTCTAAAACAATTCCTCTTCCTTCTCTCTTCTTTCTCTCTCTATTTGGAAGCCACCATTGAAGACAAGCTAGGGGGAGGATTTGGGGGATTGAAAGGGACGATTTCACCATCAAATCTTCATCAAATGTTAAGGTATGAGATCTAATTCACCTTTGAGACTCTTTCATCAAAGCGTTCCTTCAAAATGGATTTCAAAAGTTGAGTTTTCATGTGGGTTTCATCCAATTACGAAATTGATGTTGTGAACTGAGTTGTTTATGTTTTCTTTAGGTTATAATGGATAGATTAACATGTATTTTAACTTGATTATGGTAATTGGTGATGGTTTAACCTAAATTGAAGAACATGATCCTTAACCCCTAACCCTAGGTTGTGATCTTGACCTATATTGTATTATGATCATTCAATTGACTTGGTTATTGATTAAATTAGTATCTTATGGTGTTACTATGAATAAATTAAGATGAGTTATAGGTCTACCATGCTAGTTCTTGAGATGTGATTTAGGTTATGGAGTGTATTGTGAAGTTGACCTAATTATCTTGTCTTAAACTATGATCTTGTGTTATAGTGATGCAATTGGCCTTGTTATCTTATTGGTTATCATTTTATGATGATGTTACTCCCCTAATTGGGTTGATTTATGGGTTTATGGTAAGACTTTTGTCATGAAGGCTTCGTAAGTCTTAGAATCTCTATCTTTACTTCCAATTGTGAATAATTGTGGTTAAGTCATGGTGTTATATTGGAGTATGCCTTATATTAGGATGATAGGGTGGTATAATGTTGAATTGAAATATTTTTATTATGGTTGTGAGGTTGATTAAGATGTAAATTCTATAAGGATGGTGATGACTATCAAAATGCATTATTATGATATGAAATGCTAATGTGTTAACCTCACTTATATGAATTGTGATGAAAGGACTTATACTCATGCGATTCTTATTGAGATATTGATGATGATGATTATAAAAGGGGTAGACCCTATGACCTAAACTAAGCTATGATTGATAATTAAGGGTTTAAAGACGTTTCAAAAAGGGACTCTAGCTTAGCACCAAGTGAACTAGATTGAGGAGTGTCCCTTCCCACATAGGGAAGGTAGGAGCACTAAATTACTCTTGAGATTGGAGACTATAATGCATGGAGCATAAAGAGGGTCCCAATTATATCTCCTAGTTCTTGAACTATGTTGCCCTCATAGGAATACTAGGTAGTGGATCCACGTAGTTACTATGTTTTATGTTTTGGTATTACTTTGGCAAGTAGTCCGTCTTCTTTCGGTGTTGGGTTTTTTGACACCGGGTTCCATAGTAGCTCATGTGGTTTATGTTAGTTAGGGCAAGATGTTCCCAAAAGGTAAAATGAAATAAAGGATTTGAACTCTAACTAGGATAACCTAGGGGTCTACCTTAGTCTAGGTAGGGGTATGGGACTCTACCTATGCATTGCACTAGTTAGCCTTAAGGGGAGTCTTAGGAGGATGTTCTGATATATGTTTATGTTATGATGATATATGATATGTACATGATGAACTTGCACATTCTTGATACTATATGTTGATTAGTTCACTTATGCGTATGTGTTGGGTTATGTTGTTAAAATAAGATGGAATGTATATCTAAAAGTTATTATGTGAAGTTGGATATTTGGTTATGGTTTCTTGTTGAGGCTACTTGATTGAGTAAGGTTATGGGGCTTTGCTTGGTCATTGCACTTGTTGACTTGATAAGGATTCATGAGTAGTTGTCTTGCTTATTATGATACAATTGACTCTTAGCCATGCTTGTGATGTTACTCCTTGATGATAGGGTTGTAGTAAATCATGGGTTCAAGTATGTTGGGATACATATTATTTGTTTGAGTAAGTAAGCATGTTTGGTTGATTGGTATGACTTGCTTGATTTTGCATTAGACTTCTAAAAGGGTAAAATGGCATGTTTTGACTAAATGTCCCTTTTTAGCATGTTTTGCTCTTATATGTGCATATGGTCTCATACTTAGTACATATGGAGTACTAACCCCATTTTCTTCCTTTTTCCCAAACATTTTAGGTTCGGGTCGTTGAAGTGTTTTGGAAGGCGACGTGAAGAAGGCTTGGACTTTTTGATCATTCGAGTAGGGGTAGGTCCTCATTGTCCGAGGGCGATGCCAATATCGAGCTTATGTTGTTGTTTTAGCCTTAAGACTCTTGTGTTCTATCTCTTTTTATTTGAGTATGTTTTGTATAAGCCTATATGTGGCTTCTTTACATTGATGTAGGGCTATGCCCTAATTGCTATGATCTTTAGATGGAATGAGATTAAGACAATCACTGAGACTATATTCTATCTTATGTATATATGTATGTGCAATAAAAGTAGAAGGTTATGTAACCTTCCTATACGAAAGGTCTATGTATACTCGATATACATATATATATTATGTGTGTGTAGAGGTCTATGTAAACCTCCAAGTAGAAGTAATAAAAGTTTTTAAATATTCTTCTAAATTCGATTTATGAATGTGATGATGTAAGCTAAGAGGCTATTCATAGTCCTATGAGAGGACGACGACGCCGGTTACGTCTAGGGGGTAAACCCGGATGTGACAATCCCCTGTTTTGCCGATTATCATGTGCTATAGTTCACCATCTTTGTTGGTCATCCGTATTTCCGACATCAAAAATGCCGAAATTTCTCATGGATGTCCATTAAGACCTTGGCTCTGGATCCGGTTAGCCCTCACGGCCATGCCGGCTCATTTTAAAGGTCAAATGAGTCTTGTCTAAAGAAAATCATTTCACTCTTGTTATTTCAAGATATTGTTGTAAGCCATAAGTGGCATTTATACATTTGTGTAAGGGTTATGCGCATATTGTTCTATTCCGTTTAGATGGTTTAATATGAGACATCCCTATTAAGACTATATTGAGTATACTATATATATGTGAAATAAAAGTAGAAGACTAAGTAAGCTTCTTAGTGTGAGGTATAAGTAAACCTCATGAAGAATATGTAGATGAAAAGTTTTAATTTTCCTCACTTTTTAGCCTGTGAATGTGATGACGAATGCTAAGAGGCTAGTCTTAGTCCTCTCCGAGGACGACGACGCCGGTTACTTCTAGGGGGTGCTCCCCGGATGTGACAGTATTATGAATAAACACATGTAAGTAGTGATCACATCAAAGTTAGCACTATAGCATTGAGGGCACGTGAAAATTCAGATAGTCGTAAAAATTCAAATAGTTAACCAACTGAGTTGTTAAAATCCTTAAGTGTTGTTTCACTAAATAATGCTTGCAGAACTAGTTACAATAGGTTTGACCAACACATCAATGGGTTCAAATACATTACAAGTTAGGAGGAAATCTCAAGGGAGCAAGGAATGTAAAAAATAACACTCCAAACAAACAAACAAGAAAAAGGCAGTACAGTTACAATATGCATTAGCATGTACATTATTGATCACCTTATTTTTTCCGTTTGGTCATCTTAAATACCTTCGGAAATCGCTAGTTGAGGATGGAGAGATCTCGCCACCAATACTCTCCGTGTAACACGAAGAATAGTTAGACTGTTGTTCATATCCGAAATGTACTCCACTAAGGCTCTTAAAGCTTGGACTCCTAAGACTGTGTCCATAGGCTGATGGGACATTCCCATAACGGTCAGGGACAGGGAAATAAAGTCGTTTCTTAGCTGATCCAGCTCGATCCCTCTCTGGAGTCGATGGTCTCTGTCGTGGGGCACTTTGTGAACGAATTCTTGCCAAAGCAGACTCGGTAGCAGCCATGTAGTTAGGAATTGCTGCTGCACTAGAAGTTAGTCTATTAGGTTGGTATGAGAAGTAGTTATTATTAGGCCTCAGGCTTGGAGTTTGAGATTTTTTGTCATGTCTTGGACTAGCAGAGCGTACTTGAATAGGTCTTGTTGATTTGGATGGAGAAGGTGTAACGGGGAATGTATGAAGGGGTGAAGTTGGTCGTTGGTGTTGATGTTGTCGTTGGTGTAATCTTGTTATTAAATTACGTTGTGATGTATCCATTTCGACAGGATAAGTTGATGCTCTGCCTCTACTACTACTGTCCCATGATTTTGCAGCCGCCCTTTTTTCTCCAAAATCCGCATCACTTCCTATCGAGGAATTTCTGCCACTTCTCCTTGTCTGTCATGCATAAGAAAACTAATTAATTGCTTGCAAAGTAAGTAGTCATTACAAGATGCATGGAAATTAAGGAGAGATGGAAACCTGTTGAGAAAAGGGGGTCCCTTGGCATTTCATGACAGCAGCTTCTTTTCTCTTTTGCAGCATTGCTTTTACCTCTTCAATAGTATGAGGCCTTTCATCCCAATCATCAGGAATAGTGCTTGACTGGTACATGGTATATACAAAATAGATAATCGATGCGACGTACGTAGCTCGCTATATAATTAACAAAATTGCACTTACCATATGTTGGTGGGAGGTAGTGGTGTCTGATTTTCTACTTGCTTGCTCCGATTGCCTAAATCGCTGGTCCAATACCCGTGCTTGAACTCTAACAAGAGCTTGCATGCATTTGAGAGTCATCTTGGCTTGTTTCCTAACATTGTGACCTCTCACTAAAGCTTGCAATTTCACTAGACCTTTTAGTGCTTTTAGAGCCCTTCTTGCCTTGATAGTTCATCACAACAAATCATTAGCAATTCTTGGCTCAAGATTAAAGAATATATATGACTCACCAAATATCCCCTGAAAGCTGTTTGAATAATAGTGGCAGCCTGAGCTGCAGCATTATGATTAGTAGTATGCTGCTGCTTCCTTTGATTTTCCTTCTTCTGAAAACAAAACACACAAGAAGATGGATGGATATATTAGTTTGTAAAAACATAGATTATAATTAGCTAGTGCCTTGCCTTTTCTTCCTCATTAATTTGCTTCTTCGATCTAAAAGCTCTCTTAACAGCACTTAACCAAGAAGAAGATGATCCTTTTTTGTTATTTCCCATAGAATTAATGTACTCAAACTGAGAGAGACATTTTTAGTGTGAATGGGTGAGTGGGTGGTGTCAGCCAGCACCTTTGAACGCAACATTATTTATTACTCCACTTTTATTTAAACATACAAGAGTTGACAGAGACAACTACTACTCTCTCTCTCTCTCTCTTCAATGTTTTCAGATCTAGGATAAAATAAATAACTCACTCAATATTTTTCTGATTATATATATAATAACATATCTAATTCTAAATTAGACCATACTCAAATGTTTACTAACTTTCTATCTTAAATCTCCTTCTCCTTACCCTACTATCCAGAATCATCCACTCGATAAGTTATAGGTGTATGCAATATGTATAACTAATTACCTTTCCCAAATACTTTTTCGGTCAATTTTTATCTCACCCCATGGCCCATATCGATTATAGTCAAACCTCTCACACATTATCCTCTCTTCACATACATGAACCATATCAATCTCACTTTTCTCATCTTGTTAACCACGAAAGTTACTCTTACCTTATCCCAAATATTCATGTCTTATCTTATCTCTCCTAGTATGTCAATACATTCATCTCAATATCCACATATTTTGCGTGCAAACACATTGGCCCCATATGACATACACTACAATAAAAAATGTTTTTAGCGGCAATAAATATGCACCTTAATTAACAAAGAGTACTAAAGTTTTTATCGATATTAGTTAATTGTCATTGCATCCAATGTTACCATAACTTTTAAAGATTTTTGCAAAATGTCAAATGTCCTCTAAAAAAATCATTTTTAGCAACAATCAAGCTATTGACGTTAATTAATTATCATTTTAAAAAAAATTAAATAGTGATATATGCTCTGACATATTATTTTTCTAAGATCTTTTTAAAATAGCACTCTTTTATATTTTTAGCAATTCTTTAATTTCTAACATTAATATTTTATATAATATGTTTAAGATTACAACATTCAAAAAAAATTGACCAAACATAATTTATTTATCAAAAATATTTTTCAAACGAATTAATTAAATACAAAACAACCTTTTTTCAAAAAACTATTTTCATAAGATACTTCTAAAAGTAAATAACTTTTAGCAGCAATGTCAAATGGTCTCTAATTCATCCTAGTGGATGCAGCTTTCACTCTTCTTATTTATTTCCGTCTTGATTACCTCTCATGGTGTCACATGATGCCACCATTCACTGAAGCATTTTTTTAGTTATTTTTTTTGTTACTTTTATTTATTTATCTTTTATTTATTTCTGTTACATCTTTCTTTTTTTCTGCATTCTGATTCAGATATGTTTCTTTTTATTTTCTTAATGAAGAGTTCTGTTGATGACATACAAGAATGGCAATTTCCTCACAAATTTAATTTACGCATGCTGAGTATAGAAGAGGTTTGATAGTGCACATGTAAAAAGTCTTCACTCATTTTTAGTATACGTAGTATTTAAATATTTTAACTTATAAAATAATTATTAAGCTTACACTTAATAGAGACACCAAGCAAAAAAAATATATTACTATTACGAATAACTATCAAAAATTCAGAACAATTGTATGGATAGTACAAGAATCTAATTATTCCTTCTACTTCATTATTATGCAACAATGTTTTTATTTTGGCATGTTAAAAAAAAGATAATTTTATATATAAGAAATTAATTTAACGTTGAACTCTCATTTTACTAGTAATAATTATATATAATTTTATAACTAAAACAAATTTATGATATATTTTAAAAGTCATAAATTTTGACAGACATTTTTCTTTTTAATTTTTGTGTTCAAGACTACCGTCAATAATATTACTTGAAAGAAATATTTTATAATCAAACCTATTTATGATTGTCATTCTTTATAACATGTAATAACATCTTACTATAACAATTAAATTTTTTTTTAGAATAATAAACAGAAGATTATATTACTATATATATATAACACTAACAAATTAGAACAAACTATGAGCATCCAACCTCCCTCCCACCTTTAGGTAGGGTGGAAGAAACTTTAAAATGGACTTTAATATAATATACTCTTCTTTTTTTTTATATGTCATAAAATCAATGCATAAATTATAATATTCTTTTTTGTGTGTGTGAATTATTAGTCTTGAAAATATATATTTGACGAAGATAGAAAAATTAAGTAAATAATTTATGTTAATTGATCAAATTAATTAATTAAAATAAACTAATTCATATTCATTAATCGAAAAATTAACTTCAAAAAGAATTTAATAAGGATAGAATAGTAAACAAAATTAATTACTTAACAAGGAAGTAGGTGGTTATATTGTATATTTAGTATAAGATGGTTATAAAAAGGTTTAACTATTCCTCCGATAAATATAAAATGCAAGCACGCATATCCACGTTGTATTGGAATTTTATGAAGTCAAAAGTACAACTGTACTATTGAAGATTGGTCAAAGTTCAAACTGTTTTTTTGATTTAAAAATTTCAAATTGGTATGGCATATTACACTATTTGAGATTCTTGTTATCTGTGAATGAAGTGCCATGCTCATGTTATTTACATATTTTCTTGTTATTATTATTTGGTTTTCACTAACTCTACAGAAAGAGGGGTGGATAAAAAAGTTGGGCTCCAATCCTTTGTGATCCAAACTAAGGCTGGAGAGTGGGCCTGGAAAAGCCCAATTCTGCCCCAAAATGGTTGTTCCTTAATTAATTGTTGTTGCTAATTCAAAACCCAAACACAAGAGCCTATTAATTAATGTAGTCATTCAAGACAAGTATGTATGTAGTGCTCAATTTATGATCCAAACAAGCACATGGGTGTTTCTAAAATCATCTAGTTGACGTTACCACAACATTGTTATATATATATATATTTAGAGCTATTGCTATATAATCAATATCTCCCTGATCCTCTTGTCATCTTTTCACCATCAAATGGAAAATTCGTAACAAAAACGATAATCAAAATATATATAGTGATTGAACAGAATATAAAACAATAAAAAAGAAAACAGGAAGATATACTTTATATATAGTGATTGAACAGAATATAAAACAATAAAAAAGAAAACAGGAAGATATACTTCATAAATGTTGCTGCCCAGGATCGAACTGGGGACCTTTAGTGTGTAAGACTAACGTGATAACCACTACACCACAGCAACTTATATGCTTTGGTACTAACTAGGTTTTCTATATACGTCTGTGTTTGCTACGTCAAGAGCACTGTACGTAATCTTGCCACACAGACTATAGCATGGCAAGGATTTGGGGGTGAGGATTAAGGATATAATAAATATAAAATGTCACTTATAAAAATTTATTTTTCTAGAAAAAAAAATAATATTTTTATTTAACACAAACATGGAAAGTGACTTATAAAAAGGCACTCCCTTTAATTATGTAAAAAGAGTGTTACTACATGATTAATTAGATAAAAAGGAAAAAGAAAACATATATAATTTCATGATTAAACCTTTTGACTTTAATACACAAGAGATGAAGTATCCTCATGAAATGATTCCATTAGAGACGTGGCATAAGGAGTCATTATTAGTTGATGAAAGAGTTGGAGAACTCCAAAGATAATCCTCATGATTCGTAGTATTGACGATGTATTGGTGGTGTTCATAATTATCATTAATTGTTTGTCCATTAAGATGTGAAGCTACAAGACGATCAACGGCAATCCAATTATTCAATCCCCCTTCACATGAATTTGGATGGGTATCTAGGTTTGGAAGTTGCATGTTATGGTTTTCTTCCTTGCATCTCGTCATGTAATGGAGTAGTTGTTCTAAGGGTCCTTCTTCATCATGATGAATATCAATATTATTATTAGGAGGATGATGAGTGTCGAATGATTTGACATTGACATGATGATTTTTCTTCTTGAATATGCGACAAATAACCCAACCTTCTTCTTCGGCAATATGATCATCAAATCTGTACTCATGCATAATCCAATCAGATTTTTGACCATGAGGTGCTCTACCTTTGTAAAAAACAAGTGTCTTCCTCATACCAATCCTTCGACAATTTGAATATATCACTTTGTCACGCCCCGTAGCTTTCCAAAATCCAGCAGCCGTTGCTCTATTTGTCCTTGTACCCGTTGGATACTTTTTGTCTTTGTGACTAAAGAAATACCAATCATTTTGTGGAGTTGATCCAATTTTACACTTGTCTACACAAAAATTAAATATATTATTACCTTAAATATATATGTACAAAAAAAATTTAATAAAAAAAAAAAACAAACCTTGAATATCCCAAGGCTCAAGCTTATTGAGATCAACTTCTTGGATTACATCCAAATCAATCTTCTCATTTGCAACTTTCTTCTTCAAGTAATATTGTAATAGCTCCTCTTCTGTTGGATGAAATCTAAACCCTGGTGGGACTTGAGATTGTCCATTTACAGAAATACTCATTTCCTCTGGCATAATAACATTAAGAGTGGAGAGAGCAACTTATATAAGTCAAGGAAAAAAAATAAATATGGTAATTTTTTAAAAATAAATAAATAAATAAATAATGTTGGAATGTCATTTTATGTAGTTATGGTGGGGGCAATTTTTACTATGCATAGAGAAGAGCAAGCCACCTGCATAGAAAAAGAGAGATTACTGGTATGGCCCAGAAATAGGTACAATATGTGGGATGCCACAAAGAAAGAAAGTAACAAAAAGTACCACTATATATATAAATGTTGTTAATTAGTTAGAGACTGCTAGTTTAGTGTGGTACTAGAGTCTTATAGGCTATACTTCTATTAAGGGAAAGGCTAATGTGAATTAGATTATTATATATAGAATAACAAATTAGACATAAAAAATAAATACTTTAAAAAAAGCCTAACAAACAAAAATTATTGAATTTATTTAAATTCTTGTAAGTTGAAGTTTAGAGTTGTGAATGCAAAACATATATATACATATCGAAATTGAATTTACTTTTTCTAAATATGATAAATACTCTCCACCCCTCCCCCTCCAATTTCAAAGAATAGTAAAGTTACTCAACCAAACTAATTCATCTCAAACATACCATCCAATGTGTTCTAAAATACTAACATCTCAAAATAAATAATTACATATCACACGTCGTAAAAAATAGTTATTAATTCAATGTACTTTTTCTTTAAAAAAAACATGAAATATAATTCAAATAGGATCATTTTTATAAAAATAAAAAAGCGTAAAACTGAAATAAATAAATATATATGATAAAAATGAAAACAATTTGTTTTGGATATTTTCTAAGTTCCAAATACAATTTGACCAAATTCTCATTTTTAAATTAAAAAAGAAAAACTGCCAAGAAAAAAGAGAATGATTCCCATGACCAAAATAAATATTTCATAACTATTTCACTTATTAAAAATGCACTAACTGTTAAAAAAGAAATAATAGGTGCATTACTTTTTTTTTATAATGATAAAAGAAAAAATCAAAAACAGAAAAGAAGAAGAATGTGAAATGAACATTATGATAATTGGAGTTTTGGACGCACTGAGCTTTCACAAGGCCCTTTGAGATCTGTTAGAGGAAAGATAGTAATACTGATAGGATGGAGATAGTTGGATGGTATTGATTGATCTAGGTTCAAATTTTGTGTCGATTTCATATAAATTTGATATTTTAAAAGTAATATATATATATATATATATATAATTTTGAAAAAATTAAGTCCATGTCCCTAGTAGCAAAGTAATTTTATAATAGTACTCTGTTATAATCAAATACCCCAAACTAATTACAATTAATATCTCATAATTAATATTTTCCCGCACTATGACCGCAGACATGAGATTTTCCTTCCTTCAACAATAGAAAAAAGAAAAAGTGTACACTCTTTATTAATTCTTTTTTTTCTCAATTCTTTTTTTTTACCATTCAAATTAACTTTCGATAGCAAAATAGTATAATTTTAGCAAACTTCTAAAAATTTAATTGATAATAGTGATAACTTTCAATTATATTTGAAATTCAATCAATTAAAAATTAGATTTAAAAATATTACTAAAATGTAACTGACCTTAAACGATAGCTCAACTATCAATATCAAATGATGTCATTATAATATCCTAAGTTATTCGAGGATACGTGATGATATTATCGCATTATATTCATATATTATCATTATATTAAACTGATGTAATTGAGTAACGATTGTTATTTCACGAAATCAAATTTCAATCTTTAATGTGAAACTTTTAAATCCTTAATGATACGATGATATCATAAAATATATTGTTATTATATCATTGAAGAACAATCATATATTTGGAAAAATTGCACAAACATAGAGAGAAAGCGAGAAAGAGGAAGAGAGAGAGAGTGATGGTATGATAAAGATTTTTCAAAGTCTCAGTCGATGGTACATGAAATGATACCACCAGTCCAGCACAGTATTAATGTTAAAATGATATAATTTAGAAACAATCACTGTTTCACCAAGTTAATCCTTAATTGTTAGTGAGGCGCTTCTAAAATCTTCAATGATATCATAACAATATATTATATAACACAAAATTATCCAAATACTAAATAATATTATCATAACATAAATATTCTGTGATGATATCATAAAAAATTTTCTAAGTCATTCGATAGTACGTAAATAATACTATCACAATGTATTCAAACAAAGTAAAGGCAGATTGGGCCTAGGTTAGGAAGGGTGTACCGCCGAGTAACTATTTGGGCTAACAGGACATAAAACGAGTTAATTGAGAATAGCCTAATAGGCCGTGAGTGGCTAATTAATTCGCTTTTTGTGTCCAAAAAGTGCAATTTTCCCCCTATAATTTTCTCTTCTCCGCTTAGTATTTTACCACTATCAAACTTTCCATCATTACTATCTTGTTCACTAAAAAAATGAAATTTGTCACTATTCTCTAAGAACATTTGAAATATTTTTAAATGAAAAATTTAAGTTTAAGAAAAAAGGTCATTCGCTAAAATAAAAAATAAAAATTCATCCCACCTCATCCTCCATTCGATCTTCTTTTCCATCGATTACCCCATTTTCTCTTCGTGGTGATGATATGAATAAATATGAATTTTTTAAAAAAGAAATTTTATGAAAGAAACTTTTTGACAAGTATGTGGAGTTTGTTTGGACGGGAGGACAGGCTAGGTAGGTGGGGTTTTGGGGTTTATAACATATAATTTTTTTTTCTTTTTTTTCTTCATAATTCATTTTTATTATATTATTTTGTATCAAATAGTCATGTATCTTTATTTAATTCGTTATATTAGTAATGATAAATGATGTGTTACACACTCTTTAATTAATCTTAAAAATAAATAAATTTAATATTAAAAGTCAAATGATCAAATTAAAATCTTAAATCCGTTCTCTTGAAACACACAACTCCCCCACTTATTTTTCTCGTCATTTTTAAGGTCCCATAATAAAGTAGTGAGTCTTTACTATTTTCCATTATAGGCCTTCTCATTAAAGGAGTAACCATATTTGAAAACTGAACTACCAAAATCCAAGGAAATGAAATACTCTCATAAACAAGGCCCTTCTTTTTCTTCTTTCCTTTGTTTTTTAAAAAAAACAAAAACAAAAATTGGGATAGGAAAAGTGTATTATAGGGAATCGAACCTTCACAAACAAGGTGAAATCTACTAAATTTTATTGTTGTCTCTTATTCTCTATGTTTGTAAACGTTTTTCAAGTTTTTAGTATGTGATAATCAAGACAAATTCTAATAATAGAATTTTGAATTATATATATAATATGTGTAATGTGTTGAGTCCCACATCACATGCAGAACACGTTTCTTTTCTTTTACATTTTTTGCTGTTGTATATGAATTCTACCTCCTCTTCTTATTGGATAAATTAATTGTGACACCCTACCATGCAAATCAATACAAAATTCAGTAAGATTTAAGAATAATCAACTTGATGAAAAGATTTGTTTCCTCTAATTTTCAAAATCTGATTTTTATGACAAGTACTTTTCACAAAGAAGTAGCATCGGGGAATAATATTTTATATTTAGACAATCATTTTGAAAAATACTTTGCAATATGATCAACAACAATTTATGTCTAATCAAGATATTAAAAGTGTTTATAGAGAAAAAAAATTCCTTTTACATTCTGAAAAGCAACTACTACTGTTACTCAATATACTTGTGTTTTTTCTAAAAGCTTTTGATCAAACAACTTAATTCTCTAAAACAACGATCGATAAAACACTTATTCTTAATTCACTAAAAAGTTGATAAAAACTTCAACATTTAATTTGTAGATTCTTCAACTTGAAAATCTGAAGAGTAGTTCGAGAGCTATAGTATGTGAAGGGCGCAGATTTTTGTCTTCTCTCTGTGCTTCCAGAACTAAACATAGTTTCAACAAGCAATAAGACATGTATACAAATGAATTTATCATACTAAACTACAATGCTTTTAACGGCAATAAATATATATATTAATAAAGAGTACTAAAATCTTTAATTTATCAGCATTAGTTAATTGTCATTGGATTCAATGTCGCTATAGATTTTAGAGACATTTACAATAAATGTTAATTACCTCGAAAAAATATATTTAGCAATAACTAAGTTATTACCATTAATTTATCATCGATAAAAATCATTTTGATGAAAAGCATACAATGTACTCAACTCTTTAGCTAAATATGGCCATACATTTAAAAATCCACAAATTTTTGGGAGCTATTTATATGGATCATACCAAGCTTCCCACACCCACTCATGCACTCTTTAATTAGAATATACTTAATTAATGCACTACCCTTTTGATAGAATTTAACAGTTAGAAAAATACAACTTTAAATAAAATAAGAATGACAAAATTGAATTTAATGTACTAACACAAAATAGCACATATAGAAAAAGGAAAATCCTTTCATTAGCAGTGGGTCATGCAGAAGTTAAATTATTTATGTGAGTGTTTAGCATGATTACTACGGAGTTTAATAATCTAAGTTTAGCTTAAACTTTGTAGGCCAAAGATGTAACACACTAACAGATCGATGAATAAAGTGGAGCATATGATTGATCTATATACCTATAAGTTCTATTGGGAAAATTTCACGTGTAAATGCATTTTTGAGTGATCTTCCATTCACATAGCAGATGTATATATTGGTAGGTACAATTTAAAATTTATGAATTTCAAAATTTAAAAATGTAATTACTTCATCAAAATTTATCCTAGTCTGACATTAATTAAGGGTGGCATAATCAGCAACTGTAGGAATACTCCTATTCTGAGGCAGTGTTTATTTTTTGCCCCTAAAATTTGTTCCCTTCACCACTGTCGCAACTTAGCAACCCAAGTAGATATAGAGAACAAAATTGGGTGTCAACCAACACTTCAAATAATGAAAATGCGAAAAAAAAAATACCCCTAATATTAAAATACCTTGAGAAGTTTATACAACCAGATAAGATACATCACGTTACATGTAAAAATGACTTATTATCATTTATAACGACACACATCTAATTATTTGAAAATTGCCGACTAAAAAAGAAGTATAAATTGCGTAGAAAAATGTCATTTATATTAGTAGCACTACAACATTTTGAAGCAACTTTAATCCTTTTTCTTCTTCAGGTTCTTTTTTCCCAAATAAGAAGCAGCAAACGACTTTTCTAGTTAGTTATGTTGAACCAATTACAAGAAGTTTATGGTTTTGCTCGATATTTTCTCCGTCTCATATTAATTGATCATTTTTTATTTTGTAAAATGCTTAAAAAATCATAAATAAGAAGATAATTTTACTAATTCACTCCTTAAAAATTTCATGAGAATTTTACAAATAAATATGAACACTTTCAAAAAGAATTAATTGCAAAGGTAATGTAATTTTTTCTAATTAATGTGTTCTTGATTCAGTAAGATCACAACTAATATAGAACAATTATTTTTAATATAATGATCAACTAATATGAGATGGAGGGAGTAATAGAAGAGATCAAAATGTAGACATTTCAATTTTTGGCTAAACATTATCTTCTGGTTAAAATGCATTTGTTTGGTAAGGGAAGTTATGTAGGTCCAAATAATCAATTGCCTTTAAATTCATTCTTGAAAAAAGACGTATTTTCCAACTTCCAATACTTGGGATGTTATCATTAGTTATGTTAAAATAGCAAGTTTTTTGGTAGGTTTTTTTCCTACATTAATTTGGTCTAATCCTCTCTATTTCATATAAGTTAAAAACAAAACCAAAGTTGTGAAAGATGAGATTAACCTTTATACATTTATAGTCAATGGCAAAACTAAAGGAATTCTATTGAGATCAATGCTCTTTGGAAATTAGAATTGTATATTCTCTCCGTCTTATATTAGTTTGATCAAAAAAAATTTATATGCATATTAAGAAATAATTATTAATGTGAGATCAAAACTATACTCCCTCAGTCCCATATCAGTAACCCGTACAAAAGAAAGGAGATAAATTAATACTATAAGTTAAAATATGTTATCGGATAAAATTTTCGTATATGTATATTACAATTTAATTAATCTGTGACCCAAAGAGCATTGAAGTGTCACAAACGTGAATAATGAGATTTTTATACTATATATTTGCCCAACAAAACAACAACAATTATATATATATATATATATATATATATATA
>NC_028646.1:41608-48328 GCF_001406875.1 Solanum pennellii
ATATATATATATATATATATATATATATATATATATATATATATATATGTAAATAATTATTTTTTGTCGATGGATTAAAAATATAACTTTTCTTTAAAGGTATGGTACAATAGTCTTTTTGCCAAGGCCAAATTTCGAAGATCATTGTCCCATTCATTGTCAATTGACTTTTTGCGTTAAATGTTTAGAATTTCTAACACATTTTTCGTCCATATGCAATCATTCGAGACAAAAATAGAGAATTATTGTCTCTTAATTACTAGGAGTCTAGGACAACCGTCTCTTTAAGACATCACTAAACTTTGATGATTGAATTGAAGAATAACCACTAAGCAACAGAGTTTCACATCTATGATCTACCATCATAGATTAGGGTCCCTGTTGATTGGGAGTCGGAGCTCGAGTTGGGATATTGAAAATCGAGTCGAAATCGGAAGTTGAATCGAGACTGAGTTTCAGGTTTTGTCGTGGAGTGTTAGGTTCCATATCGGGTCGAGAGTCTGGTCCAGGTTAAGTTCAAGAGTTGGGTGTTGAGTCCCACGTTTAAGGTCGGAATTGGGAGTTAGGTCCCAACTCGGGAGTTGAGTCCAAGGTCAAGGTTGAGAGATGGGTCCCGGGTCTGGCGGGGGTCATGGACCCATGGTCATGAGTCAGACCTTTGGTTGAGGATGGGAGGCCGTTCTAAGGTCTAGACTCGTTTTGAGGTGGGACCTTGAAAGATAATTTTGATAAATATTTTTCTTACAAGGGATATCATGTTTTTTATATTAGTAAAAATTAAATGTTTGAAAAATATAAAAATATGTAAAATAATTCTACTTTATATCAAGAGATTAATAAGTGTAATCTTTTAGAGGTTCCTACACCCTGATATACTTTAAGGGGAGAGCACTTGATAGATTCCCAAAATTTGAGATGAATAGATAAATTCATATTTAATCCACTTTTGAATAACCATAAATTTAAACCATTTTATCACCTCTAAACTCAAGTAAACACCAATTAGAAAGAGAGTCATCAATGAGAGAATTTTGACGTGCTTGTTTTTTAATTTCAAGCCAGATTCACCTTGGGCTATATTACAAGTTGTGAATTGAATTTGTTACAAATGTGAATCGTTTTCAAATAAATAATATATCAAAAAATTAAATATTGAGAATCTCATATTTAAAATTTAAATAGTTTAAAGGAAGATTTAAGTTGATGTCCATTTAAATCCGTCATTGAAGAATTTCAAAGCTCATTTTTTTAAAATTCAACCCGCTAAAAATATGAATCATTACGAATGATATATTAACTCAAACTATCAAGAGAATTTAATATCTAAAATTTAGAATTATTTAGAGGAGGTTTGAGCTCGTTAAGATTGAAAAAACGTGAATTATTTTTATTTGTTCGTGTTGATTTACTTTTTTCCCTACATCGAACTTTTAAAACGGATTCGGGCCTGAATATATTTTTGAGCCATATTGATCAATCGCATGAGCATTAGAAGTACTTGCAATCCTTGTGGTATTTTCTGAACATGGCTAGTTGGTATGGTATTTTATCCGTTCATTTTTATTTGATCATTATATTAAAAAATATATTTTTATTTTTGCTTATTATTTTAATATATTAAAAGAAAAATACATTTCTTACCTTTAACATTTAATGTTTATTCTTTCAATCATTTTTTAAAACCTAAAACTAAATTATCGACTAATATATTACACCGAACCTAGTGAAAAGAAAAAATTTAAATCGTGTGCATGTTGGTTGAAACAGATTCACAGGTATTACTTATCACTCTACATAGTAACAACCTCATATAATCACATATTTTCGCTAATTACAGGTCACTACTCCTCCAAGTGGAAGAATCATTCCTGGAACACATTTCGAGGGAGGCTAATGCAGTAATAAACTTACTAGCAAAACACGGAAGAGAAATGAAAGATCCACATATAATCTCTAGTAATAAATGCATTAGAAAGAGATTCAGCTGGTAAATAAAATCCTTTCGTTAATATTACGATCAAATTCCTATCTCAATCACCGCTAAATTCACACAAGAACTTATAACTTTATTAGCAAATAAAATCACATTTTTTTTATTTCTCATTTGATGTTTGATATTTATATTAAAATTAAAACCTATATTAATAATGATGACTCAAACACGAAGAGTAGTCAGATAGGAGTAGTGTGTGCCTTCCAATTATTATTATTAGTGCTAGAATAACTCCATTTGTCCGAGTGAGCAGTAGCCATAGAAGAAGCACCAGAACCACATTTGGCCACTGTCCTAACACTCTCTATTAGTGCCTCTGTACGTGCCTCATGTGACAAAATATCTGACAATTGTTCAGGGCTAATAAGTAATTTCACTTTCCACACACCTGTAGTTGTAAAGTCAAACATTTCATTAAGTATACGATTTATATTACTTTTTCTGTGAAAAGAACAAAGATCAAAATAGTTAATTGTAACTATATATATACATACTTGGATATAGATTCTTCAAAAATTTAAACAATATATATATATACATAATTGAAAACTATCCAGATAATACAAGTCAGTTTGGCTAATAATTTAGAAAATTGTAGTCAAAGGAAAAATTGTTCGACTAATTTCCGAATAGTAATACTTTTACATAGTTATAGTACAGGTCATTTATTTAAATCAAAGAATGACTTTTATTATGAATTCGGGTATAAGTTGTCTAAAAAAATTGTAATAAACAAGTCAACATGATGATGATCTAAAAACATATATTGAAAAGTTTAAGATGACTAAAAAGTATTATTTGACACTCCAAACAGTTACTTTTACACATAAAATTAGATCATATATTTAAGATATTATTTTTGGATAAAGGACGTACAATTTACCTGTACTACTGTAGGTAGGATAAACCTCAGCTTCTGATCTCTTGAGCATCCTTTGATTATCAAATGACATCCTATAAGGTGTTGGTTGTCTACTAGTATCACAAGTAGTAACATGCCTTTTTTCATCTTTTTCATGACCTCTTTTGGATTTAATAATAGGATGGTTTAGTAGAGGAAGTAGATAGTAGGATTCACCAGCATGTAGTTCCTCATTAGGAAAAAGTGGTGGAGAGAACATGTCCTGGCTATGAAAAATGGCATGTCCTGGGAATTCATTAGTGATGCAATGGGCTGTGATGGGTGAATGTAACTCCATGATCCCACCATTACAAGTCACAACTTTTATCATCATCTTCTTGTTTTCTTCTTCTTCTTCTTCATCAACTTCACCAAAACCAAAACCCTTGAACACACAATTCCCCATCTCAACAACCCAAGTTTAGTAAAGAAATATGGATTCTTGGAGATATAATATGGATCAATATTACTTGGAGTTATCTGATATATATATGTGTATCCGTGAAAGGTAGCAAACGTACAAAACAAACCAAGAGATGCTTGCAAATTGAACCTAATACAAATTTGATTTCAATGATCAAACGTATGAGATATTTATACCGATAAAAGATAATAGATAATACAATCAAGAGATCGATCGATGAGCACAAATTGAACCTAATTTAGCACATATACAAATTTATACGACAAAGTTACCAGATATTTGTGCTGACCGATGAAAGATAGCATATTATGCGTGTAAATTGAACCTAATTTTTATATATGTACTAATGAAAGCGAGCAGATAAAACGGATGAGCCAAAATATATGTGTTTGAAAAGGAAAACTATGGTTTTTTTGTTTTATATTAAATAGGAATATAGAGGAGTCGTCGGTGGGAAGTTTCTTGAGAGTAAAGGGGTTCTTTTCTTTTTGAAAAAACATACACGAATGTATCGTATGCTATATCATTAATACTCAATCAAAAAAGATACAAGAATGAATATGAAGTATCCCTTCCTTCATGGTTGCAAATTCTTATAATAATATTAATTATGTGTATAGTCTTTTGCTATTTATGTAAACTGTGAAGTGGTGGACCCTGTCTATCTAAAGAGACAAAACGATGTGTTGTGAATTATGTCAAAGAATTTATATTGGTTCATAATAAAGGTGGTGAGGTTACAAAAATACTACTTATATAGTATAAAATAAAAGATAATTAAGCACTCAATCTTGTTTGATGATTCTGTACCGTTAAGATTTTTATCATGATAAGAGACAATTAAATAGGAGTGATTTATTTGAGGAAGTTTTATTTTTTGTTTGATTAGGTAATGAATTATCTTAATCATAAATAGATGATACAAAAAGATTATTACATTATTAGTGTGATAAAAACGAAAGAAACAGATCAAAGTAATCGGATTCGGTGATTAATTATTTAATTAAAAAGGTGTAGATTTGAGTCAACATTCATCATAATTATGGAGTAATCAAAGATTATGGCTCATGTGAGAGATCATTGGTCAATGGGTAATCAATTTGTCCCTTAATTTGTCCTTTTCTTCTAGTTTTTCCTTTTTTTGGGGGTATGCATGAGCATGTCTTCTCGCTATCTACTGGCTAGCACATGATCGATATGATATGATAAATATCAAATTGTTATATCAAAATTATTATTAGGGTTAAATATGCTTCTAAACTATTCGAATAGGTTTAGATATACCCTTCATTTAAAGTTCGTTTCACTCATGCCTTCGTCGTTCAATTTTTTATCCTAATATGCTCTTAATCTTTATGGGCGTTAGTTGTCATGTTGGACATATCCAACTCATTTTTTTATTTCTTTAAATACCACATTGAATTATCATGTCATTTTGACCTCACCACATGACATTTATATGAAAATGGAAAGATATTTGGACTCATAAACACCTAATCCGACCCATAAATCAACTCCTTTTAAATTCACTATCCGACCCATTTTTAACAATTTTATTTAATTTTATTTTTTTGATAAATCCCAAAAATGAGTAATTGATTAATAAAAAATAAGAAAAATATATAAAATTAACGCCAAAAATTCACAAATAAATATAGTAACCTTAAATCTAACATTTCAATATTTTTTTAAAATTTTTATTTTTTCGGTAATCTCGAAAATGAGTAATTGATTAATAACAAATATGAAAAGTATGAAAAAAATATAAATTAATGCCAAAAGTTCACAATAAATATAGTAACATTTCATTCTACAATCTTTTTTTAAAATTTTTATTTTTTTGGACAAATCTCGAAAATGAGTAATTTATTAATTAAAAAACAAAAAATATGAAAACAAAATAAAATGTTTACATCAAAATTCACAAATAAATATAGTAACCTTAAATTCAATAATTTCAACAATTTTTTTATTTTATATTTTTTCATATTTTCCAATTTTTATTTGTGAATTTTTTGCGTAAATTTTATATTTTTTCATATATTTTGTTAATAAACTCATTTTTGGGATTTGCCAAAAAAATTAAAAATTAAAAAATTGTTGAAATTGTTGAATTTAAGGTTGCTGTATTTATTTTTTAGTTTTTGGGGTTAATTTTATTTTTTTTTATATTTTTTATTAATCAATTACTCCAGGATTTATCGAAAAAAATAAAAAAAAATTAAAAAGTATTTAAATTGAATCTAAGGTTACTATAATTATTTGTGAATTTTTGACGTTAATTTTATACTTTTTTTTTAATATTCTTCCTATTTTTTTATTAATCAATTACTCGTTTTCGAAATTTATCAAAAAAATAAAAATTAAACAAAATTGTTGAAAATCAGTCGGATAATTTATTTAAAAGGCGGTTGATTTTGTTTACATCCCTACTCTTTCGAAATAGGGCGAAACGTCGCGGCAACTCGAAAATAATTAATTGTTTCAATTTTAACAAAGTTTAAAAAATAAACGAGTTGTAAAAGAGTCGCCACCTAATTTTAGGAAAACTAGGAAACCAATTATTAATCTACGAAACCAAATTGATTCTAGGTAAGGGGTTTAAGTTATTCCGAAGGGAAGGGATTAGGCACCCTTCGGAATCCACAATTGTGGTTCCCGACTGAATTCATTTTTTTTCAAATTGAGGAAAATAAAATAATGTACAAATATAATAAACACACAATATACACAAATAAAATAAAATAAAATAATAATTATCGGCCTAAAGTTTGCCTAACGTCAATATTCACATAATAATGAAATAAAGTACGATTCGAACTTTTTCGAATGGCTTCAAGGAAGCAAGTTTTGAGTACCTGTAAAGACACTTAGTAAAAGAGTTTAGTGTCAAATAAATAAAAATAAAAATGAATAACTCGAAAAATAAAAATCCGTCTTATTAACATGGGAGGCCTTGGAAATCGACGGTAATTTCTTCATCGGCCAATTTAACAAGTAAAATTATATATAAACTTAAATTAAAATTTCCGTCTTTTTAAAATGGGGAGGCCTCTAAATCCGACGGATAGATTTTTCATCGGCCCATTCAACAACTAAAATTATATTATATCTTCCAAACAAAATTTAACAAAATAGGTAATAAACAAACATGAAAACCAAGGCAGCCAAAATCCAACAGTCATAATAAAGCATAAAAGTAAACAAACGTCAACAAAAGAATGATCAGAAAGCATTATTAATTATCAAAGTTTCATTCTAACTAACCCATATTTATATATACAATAAAAAAAATTCAATAAAACACAATATCTATAACTTACACTCAACCCAAATGAGCAAACATAATGATAATAATAATAATAATAATAATAATAATAATAATAATAATAATAATAATAA
>NC_028646.1:50567-50924 GCF_001406875.1 Solanum pennellii
CGATGCATGAATATGAACTCGCAATGCATGAATTTTCTGCGAGGTATGGAATCTTCTCGCGATGCATGAATTAATCTGCGAGGTATGAAATCTTCTCGCGATGCAGGAATATTGACTCGCAATGCATGAATATGAACTCGCAATGCATGAATTTTCTGCGAGGTACGAAATCTTCTCGCGATGCATGAATTAACTCTCGATGCATGAATTGACTCTCGATGCATGAATATGAACTCGCAATGCATGAATTTTCTGCGAGGTATGGAATCTTCTCGCGATGCATGAATTTATCTGCGAGGTATGAAATCTTCTCGCGATGCAGGAATATTGACTCGCAATGCATGAATATTGACTCTC
>NC_028646.1:51122-62416 GCF_001406875.1 Solanum pennellii
ATCTTCTCGCGATGCATGAATTTTCTCTCGATGCATGAATTGACTCTCGATGCATGAATATGAACTCGCAATGCATGAATTTTCTGCGAGGTATGAAATCTTCTCGCAATGCATGAATTTTCTCTCGATGCATGATTTTTAACGAGGTATGAAATCTTCTCGCGATGCATGAACTTTCTGCGAGGTATGAGATCTTCTCGCGATGCATGAATTTTCTCTCGATGCATGAATTGACTCTCGATGCATGAATATGAACTCGCAATGCATGAATTTTCTGCGAGGTATGAAATCTTCTCGCAATGCATGAATTTTCTCTCGATGCATGATTTTTAACGAGGTATGAAATCTTCTCGCGATGTATGAACTTTCTGCGAGATATGAGATCTTCTCACGATGCAGGAATATTGACTCGCAATGCATGAATATTAACTCACAATGCATGAATATGAACTAGCAATGCATGAATTGACTCTCGATGCATGAATATTAACTCGCAATGCATGATTTTTCACGATGCATGATTTTTAACGAGGTCTGGATAGCTCGATAATGTTCCAACTGTAACGAGGTGGATGTCTCGATAATGTTCCAACTGTAACGAGGTGGATGGCTCGATAATGTTCCAATGTAACGAGGTGGATGTCTCGATAATGTTCCAACTGTAACGAGGTGGATGGCTCGATAATGTTCCACTGTAACGAGGTGGATGTCTCGATAATGTTCCAACTGTAACGAGGTGGATGGCTCGATAATGTTCCACTGTAACGAGGTGGACGGCTCGATAATAATCCTGCAAGATAAAAAAAAACTTGTTTATAAATCATTTGAGGCAATATAATGAAATAGAGATAAAATGAGATGGGAGATTTCTAGGTTTTGTTGAGGAGTCCACAACGGGTGCATGTGATGCCTTTTGTCATTCTTGACAGCTTTACATAGCCATTTTGTGACTTCAATGTTCCTGCATCCAAAGAAAAATTCTTAGTTTGAAAGACCGATTTGTGTTGGTTTTGTCTTCATGCTCCTTCTTGCATTTGGCTTGCACGCTCGCCCGTTCTTTATATGACATATTTGATGGAGTTTTTGAGGACCCTCCTCAAAAATTTATCCCGGTCTACAATATAGAAGAACTCTTGTAACTTGCTCTGTTAACTCTGAGGTTGCTCATTCTGGAATTTTGAGGCCCCTCCTCAAAAAAATTCCCAGTTTACTTCAATAAGTAACAGATGACATTTGTGGAATTTTTGAGATCATCCCAAAAATTTTGTCCCAGTTGAAAACTAGATTACCGCAATTTTTGAGATCTCCCCAAGGCTAACTCCGTAGAATTTGGGTCTTCTGTTTTGAATTGTTAAAGAAGTTCAACTTCAAATGAATTTTTGAGATCCTCTCAAAAATTCTGTCCCAGTTTCCATTATGAAGAGAAATGGAAATCTTACTGGGAATATGACCGAGCCGTTGTGGCGCCTACGTATCCCGTTGGAGCAGGAATCAGGTCAAACGTAGTTCCCATCTTGGGGATGATGAGTGCTGCAAAGATTCTGAAAGATTATCAGTAAAAAATGCACAATATGAACATGATGGAATATGCAAATGGTATTCTTTGCTATATTCAAAGCCTAAGAACAAGATATATCATGTTTTGGGATGGACAATCCAATGAAGTAAAATAGGCATCTGACACATATAAGACTAACTTAATAACACTTTTTATAATGAACAACTCAAAAGGCAATTTTTTTTCTTTTTTTTTTCAAAAATAAAAAAAAAATGTGATGAGATAGTCAAATCTTCACCACGATTGGTACCAACAGTTAGGATTGCAGGTAAATCTCTCTTTTCTTTTTTTTTTTCAAAATAAAAAAAATGTGATGAGATAGTCAAGTCCTCACCACGATTGGTACCAACAGTTAAGATTGCACGTAAATCTTTTTTTTCTTTTTTTTTAAGATTGAATTAAGGTAATTCCTACAGCTTCAAGTGGTTCCTCAAATATACTTAAGGATCAACAAGATCCGTTCATCTTGTTTCAAACAAAGATTTTGAATTGTATCAATCCTCATGTTTCAAGTGCCCTCACGACAAAGCTAGTCCTATTTCACACATATTTGAGACATTTGATTATAGGACATTTTTCAAAGTGCACTCACACTCACAAGAATGTTCAATGTACACAACTGTGATACCATATGCTTGACCCTTATGTAAATCTCCACTAATGTGAGAACATTTGGAATGAGATCATGTAGGGCTTGTCATTGGCTTGTAACGTAGGCTTAGGGATGGGTAGGATATTTATTTGAGATAAAAGTGACTTAATTCCTCCTTGAGTGTTACACAGAATTTGTGCTCTTAATGATTGGTACGCCTTTGGCGTTAGATCCACTTCATTATTCTCTGCCCTTTCAAATTCTTTTGAATTCTCATTTTGAACGCTTTCCCTTTTTTTCTCTTTTCTTTTTCCTTTTCATTTCTCATTTTTTGAGCTTTTCTCTTCTTCTCTTCTTTTTTTTTTCTTTTGAGTCCTTATCCTTTGGAGCTTTCTTTTATTCACTTCTTTATTATAATATTTTTCCCTTTTTTGTTGGAGTATTTTCTTTCCCTCCTTTCACTGACCCTGTAAGGATATTCTTTACCTTTCTTTATTTCTTCCACTTTCTTTCTTCCTTTCTCTCTTTTCTCTAGAGGTCTTTGCTTCATTTAATTTGGGAGACTCAATATCTTTGCTTTTGGAAATTTCAAACATGGATCTCCTCTTATAATTCGCGCATTCTTGGTGCACTCAATAGGTTGGGCCAAGAGAGGATAGTGCTCGTAAGCACTCAAAAGGGTAATGGTTAAGATGTGGTTGTCCAAATGAAGGTTTCAGGCTCAAAATGGGAAAACTAGGGATTAATGTAATTTGGTAGGCTTTGAAAGGCACAATCAGGTCAAAAAAAGGCCTACAATCCTTTCTCAAACCAAACATTACTCATGATTTCGCCTCGAAAAACATTCAGGTCAAGTTCTAGATCAACAGTGTAACACAATTGAACATTGATCAAAATCTCACCACACAATGCACATGGAACATGCGGTTAGTTTTATTCTTATCTTGATTGCATGCAAGAGAATTTTCAAGCATCACAAAAGTACGGATAAAAGGTACCACGAGAATCTGTAGTTTACCGCAAATCAATCTTTTCAATCATATCGAATATATTTACATGCTCTTAACCACATAGGTCCCAACCGAGCAAAGGAACCACGCAGCAACTTAGCAATATCAACAATTCTATGATTTAAAATTAATAAATAACAAATTTTTTTTAAAAAATGTCAATCAACAGTAAGGAAAAAAAAAGAGTAAATTAAAATAAGGGAGAATCAATGTAATTACCATTTGAGAGATGCTGCCACTATGTTGGTTTTCATTTCCGTTGATAGCGATGGCGAAGTTCACGATTTGGGTCTGATAGAGTTCTGGTTGTCTTCCTGTGGGGATTTGGTGGTTGTTTGCTGGTGCTGGAGCGTCGTTTGGTTGCTGGCTTCGCTGTTGCTGCTGGTTCTCGCCGGCATCGCTGCTGCTGGAGCTTGCTGACCGCAGTTATTGCTTGCCTGCTCGCGTGATTGTTGGCCTGGCGCTGGTGGCTGCTGGCCGGAGTTGTTTGTTGACAGCTTTGGTGGTTTGTGGTGGGGGTTTTGGGTTAGGAACGATTGGGTGGTGGAGGAGAGGAAAGAGAGGGGGAAAGAGGAGGAGAGGAGGCGGCTGGAGATGGGGT
Source organism: Solanum pennellii (assembly GCF_001406875.1). Taxonomy (NCBI): domain Eukaryota; kingdom Viridiplantae; phylum Streptophyta; class Magnoliopsida; order Solanales; family Solanaceae; genus Solanum; species Solanum pennellii. The sequence continues at coordinate 54,884 of NC_028646.1, forward strand.
TTTTGGGGTCTGACTTGGTAGTTTTCTGGTGATGTTTAGCTTATGTGGGTCTGGTTTAGAGAAGACGGAAATGGAGGAAAAGAGGAGGGGCAGTGGGTGGAAGCTGGAGATGGAGAGGGAGGGGGAAACTGCGACGGGAGAGTGGTAGAGAGGGAGAGGGAAGGTGAGCGACGGAAAGAGGGAGAAGGGAAGGGCTTGGAGGCGGCTGGGGGCGTTTTTAGGAAGAGAGGAGAGGGGGCTGAGTGGGGAGGCGAACGGAAAGAGGGAGAGGAGGAAGGGAGAGGGGCTGGCGGCTGATGGCTTGCTGCTGTCCGTCTCGCCTGCTGGCTGTTACTCGCCGGAGAAAGAGGGGGAAGGGAACGAAGAGAAGAAGGGAGATGGCTTGAGCTGTGTCCGTTTGGAGTTGTTGTTGTTTATTGTTTTCGCCGGAGAAATCGGCGACTGATGGCACTGCTGCTTCATCCTCGTCAGTGGTGGCGTGAGCTCGGAGGTGAGCTGATTCCATGGCTATTCGCCGGAGGAGAAGAGAGACGAGAGGATGAGGGGAGAAGAGGGAGGGAGAGGGGCTGATGGAAAAGGGAAAAGGGAGAGGGAATGGGGAGCGACGGGAGAGGAGAGGGAAGGGGGCGACGGGAGAGGGGAGAGGGGGCTGCGGCTGGGAGCAGCTGGGAGGAGAAAGAGAGGAGGGGGGGCTGCAGCTTCCTTTTTTTTTTCTGAAAATTTTTTCCTTCCCTTTTTTTGACCTAGTTGATAACCTAAATAAAAAACACAAAATGGGCTCAAATGGCGGGCTTAGCATTGTGGCCCAAAATTACGAATTTTTAAAAATGTTAAGCCAAAATTGGGTGTCAACAGCTGTCCCTTTCGGTGTGTATGATTGATGAAAGAAATCGTGGACAACGAAAATTGACAAACCCAATTTTGACTGAACACATGACCTTTGTAGAGAAGTGCGGTTGCATGTGGTGAAAGTCAATTCCAGACCTGTCTCCAAAAGGTTCTATGATGCGTTGCATCCTTGTTGAAGTAGTTTGCACCTTTTTTTTTTTTGAAGAAATTCATCCTTTTGAATGCTCTTGACAAAGACTGAGATAAAATTCGTCAGCTTAAAAAATACAATTTAAATGNATTTATGGGTCGAATTAGGAATTAATGAGTCCGATATCTTTTCATTTTCGTATAAATGTCATGTGGTAAGGTCAAAATGACATGACAATTCCATGTGACATTTAAAGAAATAAAAAATGAGTTGGATAAGTTCAACATGGCAACTAACGCCCATAAGGGCATATTTGGATAAAAAATTAAACGGCGAAGGCATGAGTGAAACGAACTCTAAACAAAGGGTATATCTAAACCTTTTCGAATAACCCTTTTCCCTTTTTTAATATCGTTATTTTGATAATATGATAATTGATTTGTTTTTAGATTTATTTGATTGTATTAAATTTGATATTAGCTATTAACATACCTTTCTTTCTTAATAAAGAGTACTACAATCAAACTCCTTTCTTTAAAAAGTATATATACTTTATACACAAGACTTGATGTTTTATGTTGCCATCCAAGTCGTCAAAGAATCAATCTATTTACATATTGAGTTTTGGCCTTGAACGGTACTCTTGGCATGATTATCGAACATAATGAGCTGAAATCGATTTATCTTTTCACCGACGATTTTACTCAATTTCATGAGTGAAGAGATGAGTTAACAATCAGACATGATTATCGAATATATTTTTAAAAGCATTTCTTAAAATAGCTTTTTAAAAATGTGTTTTGCAAAAAAAAAAAGAGTAATTTATATTTGGTTAATTCATTTGCAAAGTGTTTTTGATAAATAGAATGTGTTTGGCTAATTTTTTTTAAAAGTACTTTTGAGAGTCAAATAACAAAAAGAAAAAATAAGTATCAATTTACTTAAGTATCAATTTACTTTTAAGATTAAGAATATTAAATAAAGAGAAATTATTTTAAATATTTATTATAAACTTTTAATTAAATTTTCATTTTTTAAAAAAGTTGTACGTATTTAAATTTTCAATCTATATTGTACATATATGAATAAAAAATATTTATTTAACATTAACATGATGATTTAAATATAATTAAAAATATCAAGTAAATAAATTTGAATGTTATTCCACAAAATAAATCACTACATACGGAAAAATTTACCACAAAAATTAATATAAAAGATATATTGATAAATAAATGACACGTATATTTTAGTCTTGAAATAAATAATTTTCTGCTTTTGCTTCTTTTGTTTTTTAAAGACAGAGTGATGTAGCTTTTTCTCAACAGCAAAAAAAAGATACCATATTTTCATTTAAAATCAGGTTATTATTACTCAAACATCTTCAACTTTTTAATTTTTTTCAAATAAGTGTTTTTGACTTTTCCACAACAATATCAAACAAACTCTTAGAGTCTATTTGAATTGATTATTCGCCTTTTATTTATAGGTAAAAAATTATAAAACAGTTATTTTAATTATTTAGTTGTAAGCCTAAATGCTTAAGTTTATTTTTTGTTTGTGTAAATATTCCAAATATGCTTAAAGTTTGATTTAAAGTTACTGTAAATAAGTCAATTCATGCTCTAAAATCAACTTAGGTCCTTTTTTTTGTAAAAAATAAAAATTAAATGAATTAAATCTTTTTAAATCCATGATTAATATAAGTATTTATCATATTTATATTAATAAATTCATAGTTTTAAGTTTCGTAATTTGAGAAATAAATATTTAGGGCAAAAAATAATCTCGTTTTTAGATATAGTATGTTAAAATGACAAATAAAAAATAAAAAATAAAATATTAATTTAAAATACTGAACAACTAATAAAAGTGAAAAGAGAGAGTTATTATGTTGTTGTCGGTAATTTACTTTCCTCGATGAAAGAAAAAAAGAGTGATTCATTTATCTAATGTCGAAATCATTAAAGTTTTTGTGGTTATAGTATAGGCAATATAAAGGGACATCGATTTTAACCTATAGTTAAATGAAGTAGGGGTCACGGACAAGAATTCATTATGGGAGACGAACTTTTTTTACATGATAATTAGGTTAGTTTTGAGTTTCTCTATAAATTATATAGGTGATATTTGTTGTTTCCTCTCATCTATAATAATTGAATTTTTGAGATATTTTTTATTTTTTAAATTAATTTAATTATTTAGATTATTTTTAAAAATATTTTTCTAATGTTCTTTCCATTTTAATTTTCAATGTAATGATTTTAATAAATTTGATAATAATTAATAAGAATAATTGGGATAAAATTAATTCACACCGAGTAATTATACCAAGTCAATATATGCATGTCATGTTTTTAAATTTATAGTTCATTTTACTCCATTAAATAACATACTAATGGAGATTGCATTAACTTGGTGTAAACACCCGGTGCGATAAGTTTTTCGGATAAAATGAAAAACTATGTTCAACTTATTTCTTAATCTATTTTTCTTAAAGGATATGGAATACCTCAAAAATTCAATTAACATGAAAAGAAGAGAGTATATTTTATTTGGATCGAGCTCCTATCCATATATTTCTCTTTCCTCCATTTTTTCAAGTTCATACTTAGATGTATGACATCTATGTTATTTAAATATTAAAGGCCTAAATTAGTTAGTGTTTTAATCAAAGAAGTATACTATTAACCATGATTAAGAAAAGATATTTGAGATTCCCAACTTTAGTAAGAAAATATTCACTTTCAATTTCTTTTTGAGAAAAAATAGATTTACTTCAATTAAATAGCATTATGCTTTTGATACAAGAGGAGTTCTAAGTTTACAGACACGATAAATTTGAAATTTAAATAATACAAGTATCATACATCTAAGTAGAAACTTGGAAAAATTAGGGAGAAGTCGAATTCCTTTTATCAGTATATAAGCATTTTCTTCGTCTTATTAAAAAAAGAATTAATAATTTTTTCTATGAACGCTCTACAATAAATATGACTATTGAACGTCTAAACAAACTTTGAAGACCCAATAATTCTATGTAAGAGAATAATTAATATAAATAAAGAGTAAAATAGTAAAGTTAATCATTCTATTCAGAGGTGTATTCAAGGAGGGATCGTCGGGTTCAAGTGAATCCATGCTCCCCTCACGAGATCATATAAAGTAATAATTTTAGTGTTATATTTTTTAAAAAATATTGAAATATAGATGTGTGAACCCACACTCGGAGTATCATATGATGATGATTGGGGTACTTCTCTATGTGAGTTTAAAAATTTAAATTTTATATTCATCTTGTTTTATTTTTCTTATAAAATTGGGTAACTTCTCTCTAAATGGTTATTGATTAACACTTTTGATATTTTAATTAATTTTGGACCTAATATTAATTTTAACGGATTTCAGTAATGAGAACCTAAATGCAGAACCAATCAAATTTATATCTTATATCAATCTTTTTTTAATAATGTAGGAAATCATGAGTACGCCTCTGTTTCTATTTATGATTTCTTAATTACCACATAAAATAGAAATTGTTCATCTAATATGAGATAGAGAGAATACCAAATAACTTAATTATTTTATCCAATTTTAAATAATATTTATATTAAAATTTTATTAATCTAAATTTGTATCGAAGATTTTATTACAGAGGACAAAATGATTTTTATCAAATGTTTAAAATTTGAATTTAAGAGTTATATGACTCCATTGATTTTCTTAAATAAAAGTAAAAAATAAAGGGTAATTAGAATCACAAGTTGCAAAAGCTAAAAACCTAAGATAATGCTGAATGCACCAACAGAAAAAAGTTAATAAAAAGCTAGGGACATTTGCGAGAGGTAGTTAGTATGAATCTGAGATTATCCAATGTGTCCTTAAAATTTAATCTTCTCATTATATCTAAGGTGTATGAATTACTTTTATCAAATATGAAATAGAAATATTTATTATAAAAATAGCAGTATCTCAATTTTTTTATAATTTTATCAAACTCAAAAATGATATCTCAAATTAAATTTTATATTATAATATTAAAATTTTGAAATAGGAATTAATTTTTTGAAATTTATGTATTCTAGCATAATCGTATGTATTCTAATTTCTATCATAAATATATATGTTATTTATTTTTATATAAGTAATATGTTTTTAAAATACTTCCGTTATAACTCATACCTATGTTTTCCAACAATCCCTTTATTTATAGTGATGTGAAAAAATATTAGTTCAAAAATGGTGTCTTTTCATCATGAATTTGATCCAAAAATTTATGGATCAAATTATTTGATCTAATATAAATTCAAAATTTGAGGTCGAGCATCAAGAATGAATGAAACTCTCTTCTCAAACTTTTTAAGAGTTAAGAGAACACACTAAATTTTCTTTTATCAAAAATCAATGAGGGACAAAGTTTCTATCCAAAAATGAACTTTGCTTAATTTTTTTTCCTTTTTTTTCTTTGTTTCTCATTCACACCCATACTCAATTCTAATAAGATATATTTGCTCTATTTCACATACTTTATATTTGTCGTTTATCACTTATTAATCAGTTAATTTAGATATTCAGTAAATTAAGGATATATTTGATTAATTGTTAAACGGTTAAATAATACATGAACTAAACTAATAACAATTAATGAATATACATGTTTAATTTTAAATGTTTTAAGGACATATACGTATATTAAAAGAAGAAAGAAGAAAAGGGGGAAAAATTCTGTAATCCTCCATTTGAAGCCACAAGTTGCAAATCCAAAAGCCATAATGCACCAACCAAATAAATAAATAATTAACTCAAGATAATAATATGATATTTAGCATCAAGTAATAATTGCAAATAATAATGGCTGTAAGCCATGCTCCACCTGTTGACACTTTTAATTGGAATAATAATAATAATAATAATATTCTGTATGATCTTTTTGAAGAGATTCTAACTTGTAAGGAGAAAGCTTATAGTCACACTTGAAAAAAGTCACAATTATAGTAGTAGTGGATTTTTCACCTCAATTACTACCTTTGCAGTAGTGGTTCACAAATCAAGAATATGCACACACATGACACCAAGTATTAGGCATAATACGCCTCATAAAGTATGGACTTCCATATGTGGATATCCTCATCTAGTTTCCCATTTATGATAGGATAAATAACAAGTACATAATTATTTATGATGGGTGTGAGAAATTTATGTTATAAATTATAATTTTTCATTCATTTTTTATTAAATTAACTCACTCAAACAAATACATGATAGAAAACAGATTATCATTAAAATAGTGAAATTTTTTTTAACTTTTCTATATAAAATTATTATTATTATTATTTTCCTCTACAAACTCACATTTTTTAATTGAAAATTTAATGGAAGAAATTTTATATATGCCATCCGATCTTGTTACCCACAACAATGGTGAAGTTAAAAGTTCCAATTCAAAATAAGCTTATTTATTCCTAGACTAGAAAGATGAGAGTGCTTGTATTGAAGATAGATAGTTAGTTGGCTAATTAAGTGTAGTTAGTTTGTTATTAATATTGTTAGGATTTAGTTAAAAGTTAGTTAGAAAGTTTGTTACTATTTCTTCTACTTGTATAAATAGTATTCCTCCCACATCGGGTGAGGAACAATTGTTCATTTTTCCTCAATATAAAATTCTCAAATCTCTCTCATCTCTCTCAATTTCTACATGGTATCAAAGCTGTGAATCAATAATTTTTTGATTCAATCTAATAGTTTGATTCTGATTTTGAAGTCAAGCAGAAACAGAGCTTCAGTAGCCTGTAATGGTGATCGAAAGTGCAACGCCAGTGGCTCAATCGTCTGCATCAGTTCCTGCAGCAGAAACACTTGAAATGGTAGAATCAAAGAGAAATCATCCTCTTCATCTTCATCCTTCAGACACTCCTGGATCTGTACTGACTACAGTTCAACTTACTGGTTCAGAAAACTACTCTTTGTGGAGTAGATCGATGATTATAAACCTCCGAGCTAAGAGCAAGCTTGGTTTTGTGCTTGGAACATGCAGAAAGAGTGATTATACGCCTGAGTTGGAAGAACAGTGGGAAAAATGCAATGCATTTGTCTTAGCATGGATCATGAATACAGTTTCGAAAGAGTTGTTAAGTGGAATTGTATATGCTTCAGATGCTGCAATGGTGTGGGAGGATCTGAAGGAACGATTTGATAAGGTGGATGGTTCTAGAGTGTATCAACTTCATAGGGACATATGTACAATTCATCAAGGTAACCTAACTGTTTCAGCCTATTTTACCAAGTTGAGGTTGCTTTGCGATGAATTTGATGCACTTGTTCCACCTCCTTCATGTAATTGTGATAGATCTAGAATATATGTGGATCATATGCATTATCTGCGATTGTTTGCATTTCTAATGGGCTTAAGTGAGATCTATGGCCCTGCACGAAGTCAAATATTAATGATGAATCCTTTGCCAACTGTTGGCAAAGCATATGCCATGATAGTTTCAGATGAAAATCAAAGGATCACTTCTGGCTTGCGAAATGGAGGAGATGTAATTGAGGCCACA